>NC_038255.2:1758819-1882780 GCF_000004515.6 Glycine max | reverse complement strand
TGGCAACATGGTCATAGCAGGAACTAGTGCCTAATGCATCCTCATCTTAGGTTTCCTTAGACAAATGTCATTATTAAAGTATTGTATTGATGACGTAGTATAATGTGCTTATATAAATAAATTGTTAAAAGCTTTAGTTTTATCATTTTTAATTAAATCTAATAACATAAACAAACTAATTATATTTAGTAAAATAGTTAAATTAAAAATTTTAAAATTCAGATTATTATACAAAATAAATATTTACTAAAATAAATATATTATTATACAAAATTCAGATTTTAAAACATATATTCACCCAAAAAATATCTTAAATAATTTAAATAATATAACAAAAATACTTAAATTTAATAATATCATTTTCTTAATAACAAAATTAAATTATAAAATAATATTACATAAATTAATTTAATAAATAAATAATTTTCAAATTAATTAAAAATAATTTTATATAATATAATATTTAATTTTAATAATATATAAACTTTTTTATAATAAAAAAAAGGAAGAAGGGAAGTCGGTGTGTGAGAACCCGACTTCAGTGAAGTGACCAAAAGAGGTGTACTTTGAGAATAAAAGATTAAAGTAGTGTATTTTAGGGAAAAAAATGGAGAAAGAATATGCAGATTGGTAAAAAAAAACCTATAAAACACTAAGCATTAGTAGTTGAATTTTTAATTATTAAGTGAAATTTTATAAAATCAAATTTAAAATGGGCGCCAAGCCCTATAAACAAGCTGGACTTAAATTGAGATCTCAAACTCCAAATACTGGCTGTAATTCAAATACTAGTAGTACATACAATTTTATTTTAAAAAATCAAATAAAAGTAATCTTCTTCCAAGAAAAAAAAGCATTACTCTCGATAATTCAATCATACAAAAAAATTAAAGTTTTTTTTGAAGCAAAAAAATTAAAATTATAATAGCAAATATTGAGCTATTAACTTAATGAACCCAATCGTTATTTGGCCAACTAATACACCAAAATCACTTTAAATTGCCAAAAATAGTACACTAAATAACCAATTAGCCGTTGCCAATTGATGGTGTTAGTTACTTAGTTGGCATCTTTCTTGTATCGACGGAAAATTAGTGAAGTATACAAAAGTTTTGAAAACCAGAAACCATTTTCTCACCTCTGAAGCAACGTGTACCCTTCGAAAGACACATGAATAAAAAATATTTTTAATTTTAATTACATTATCGAATAGCAGAATAACAGTCACAATGGATGAATGAAAATAACAAAACAAAACAAGGAAACTACTTATTCAAATAATGAAAAAAAATGTTAACAAAACAACGAAAACAATATTTCTACTTGCATAGCAATACTTTTGTAAAGAAAATAATTGAAAGCTTTAAGTAAGAAGGAAGTAGTGACCATTGTTTTTACATTTTGTTATCTTTTTATTCCAACACATTTTATTCTATGTATCTATTGTTATATCTTTATTATTTTTTATAATTATCATCATTGTCATATTTCTTTTCTTTTTCCTCATCTTATCAATTTTATGGTTCCTCTTCCTCACATGATAAATACCAAAGGATTAATCCAATGTTACTTACTTCAAGCATTACTGAAACTGATTATTTGCTGGTTATCAACTTCACATAATCACATGATTGCTCACTCGGCCTACAGCAATATTAGCAACCAGATCATAAATTATTTCCTTCAATCAATCAAAGATGGTTTATTATCAAACTCCCAAGTATAATCGTGGGACTCTTGTAACTGACTGTGTTCTAACAAAGAAATTATATTCCCATTACATTTCATATCTGCATTCTTCATGTGATAAAAACTAACATCTAATAGACTAGAACCACCTTCCACAATACAGTAAAATTCGCAAAAAGATAACTCAATAGTCACCTATGAAGCCATGCTCCCTGCTTTTTTGAAAGACACGTGAATACAAACATCTGATTTTAACTACAACAACAAATAACTGAAAAGTAAGAATAGTAAATACAATCAGTGAATCACAGTGCTCTTTGGATAAAAAGAAACAGTAAAAATAGAATGACACTCCCTATTCAATTTCAAAAAAAAATAAAAATTAACAAGATGCATGGATTGAATGTTAGTCTCATGGCCAGTCCCAAATGGTAAAGGTGGCTAGGCTACTCCACAAGGCAATGAATGAAATATGAAATTGCTCTGGATTGATTTATGATGGTTAATCATAAAAACTTACAATTGATTAATCATAAAAAATTACAATGATCCATGAATAATATAAAAACCCTCCTCCTTTAAACGGGCTTGGGACCGGCTATAAGATCATAGGCGGAGTTAAAAACTTTTTTTTTTTTTGTTTACAATGATATAAATATAACTTATAAATTCTGCTAAATTAGCAAAATTCTCAATAAATAAAATCATAAATTCTGCTTAACAGAATTATCAATAAAAATTATTCTGTTTAAGAGAATTATCATAAATTAATAAAGGATAAAATATGTTTGAGATACTTATAAAATTTGAAAAAATATTAAGATTTAATTACAAAATTTGTCCTCCTAATTTTTAAAAATACATAATTTACTAGAAGCATGGCCCTTCAAGTAAAAAAAATACGCTTTTTTATTACTACACTCAAGTGATCATTTGAATATTTAGTGTCAAATATAGTATTAACATAATTTTTATGTTAAAACAATTCAAAATTCAAATTTTTTTTATAATTTATTATATTTTTATAATCTTATATATTATATTTTAAAATATATTATATAAGATTAAATTCTATTTTTACATAAATTATAATATGTATATTTATATAAGTTTTTTATTTTTTATATTATATTTATCTTTTAAAATAATACTTGTGATTTAGTGACAATATTTTTTATAATTTAACTCTTTAAAAAAAACTTAGTACCTGATTAAATAAAGTTAAATATAAAAAAATATTATCATTAAATCACATATATAAATATTAAAAAGATAATAAAATATTGTCATTTTATGAAATTATAATTTATGAAAAAAATATATATTAAAGATCAAATTTATATTATATATTTACTTTATAAAATAAGTTTTGAATAGTGTGATAAAAACACATAAGATTATAAAAATATAATATATAAAATAAAAATAAAGCTTATATAAATATACATATTCTAATTTATGTGAAAATAGAATTTAATTTTATATATTATATTTTAAAATATAATATATAAGATTATAAAAATATAATAAATTAAAAAAAAAAAATTTGAACTATTTTTCCATAAAATTTATATTAATATTATATTTTGCTTCAAATATTCAAATGAACACTTGATGTAGTGGTAAAATAACATGCATCTTACTTCAAGGACCATGGCAAAAATATGGGGACGAATTTTGCAATTAAGGCAAATATTAATTTCTTTCTCATAAAAGTTTTCATATTAATTTATTTCTTATAAAAATAAAACATATTTTTTGCTAGTCTTAATGAAAATGAAAACTCCATTATATAATAACATTATATAATAATCTAATGTGACTAACAAATTTGCATGTGTAATTTAATAAAAATGAATTAAACAATTTATATGTATAAAATTTGATTAAAGATGAATCAAACTTTATCTTTTCCTTAATTTCATTAAAATGTGTGACAAAATCCTCAGAAGGACATGAAAAATTATAATTTTTTTAGACTTTTAACCAAATTGTTTAATTCATTTAAAATCAAATTACATGTGTAAATTTGTTAGTTACATCAAGTTATTATCTAATGTAACTATCAGTAAGAATTAACCAAAATATGCTTTAGTGTAAGAATACTAAATTAATAAAATAATATTTATGAGAACTAAAGTAATATTTTTCAAATTTTACAGAACCACAAACATATTTACATACCCATCAATAAATTATAAATAAATAAATTATAAGTTCTTCCAAATAAAAGAATTATAAATAAATTAGAAATTCTGCTAAGTACCATAATTTTCATTCATATTGATCTGAAAACCTCTGAAGTCTGACATGTGAATTTGATTCTGAAATGGTCTCTGCAGAACCGAAAAAACAAAAATCAAAACATAAAAAGATTAGCACAAGATTTCAATTTCTATTGAAAAATACCTAAAGAAACAATATTTCTTAAAACATACATAACAACACATACTGCAACAAAGGCAGAATATCACTGAGACAAAGCCACCTTAAATTCAACTAAGAAATCAAGAAATTCAAGAAATAATAACAATAAAAATTTCATAATTTGATATAAAGAAATACAACTATACAAGAAGTAAAAATAAAGATTCAAGGAAAAGAGAACAAAGGCGTATACGGCGATAAAAATTCAAGGAAAACCAAACTAAAAGATGAAGAAATTCAGGAAATTAAAATTATAAAATATATTATCTGCGATTTGATTCAGAGACACGGACCAATGTAAACATCCTCATCTCTAATCGCTGCTTCATATAGTTGCAGTTTTTTTCTCATCAAATGATCGATATACCAAAAGAAAAATGCCAGAAGAAACAAAATATTATTTAAGTTTCACATGAAGAAGAAGAAGAAGAAAATAAAATTTCTGAAGAAAGTAACAGAGAAAGAACCTGACATAATCGAATAACCGAAACCCAGTGTTGATGGAAGAGGCACACGATACAATCACTCGCAGCTCCTTTTTATTTATAAGAAACACAGTACTCTAACAACAACAATCTCTAATTAATTAAAATAAAAAATAAATAAAATCTTAAATTATGATAAAACGTTATTGGGTCCAGCCCAATCGAATACCTTACTTAAGGGTGTTGCTAGCTGCACCCAGCAATATTGCTGGTGCACCCATCACTTAAGGAAAAAAGATTAAAATACCTTTGATTTACAAGCCTTTTAAGTTGATTCATAAAAGCCTTACGAATCAACGGATCAACTTGATCCATAGAAGCCTTACGGATCAACTTGATCCATAAGTCTTTTACGGATCAAGTTGATCCGTATGCGCTTAATATCAACATACGAATCAACTTGATCCGTAGAAGCCTTACGAATCAACTTGATCCGTAAGCCTTTTACGGATCAACTTGATCCGTATGCACTTAATATCAACATACGGATCAACTTGATCCGTACGATTTACGGATCATCCTCATGCACACCCATCACAAATGCGAAGAAAGTGCAGGGACAGTTTTGACATTTTCAAAAAATGCTGGGTGCACAAGCAATAAAGCTGGGTGCACCTAGCAACACCCCTTACTTAAAATGAAGGAAATGGCTTAAATTTGTTTCTGAAAAAAAAAACATTTTTTTAATAATCTACAATTAAATGACAGTTCAAAAATACTAACACAAACTGCATGATTTAAGGAGTGAAAATTGCACATTCAAGTAAAATTTGCAAAAGGAACTCAATTGACGATGCTCACATGACAATGAATTAAGGAATAATAAAAAAGAAGAGTAATTAGAAAGATAAAACTTTGAACAAATTACACTCAAATTAACTTAGCCCTAGTTACACTAACACCTAGTTTCTAAAATCATATTTCTTTTAACTCCCACAAACTGTATGTTAGGTCTCAAATTGAAGACTTCACTCCAAAGTTGGTGTTCATTCGATGCTAGTATGTAGTCCGATAACGCAGCTTCCTGGCTTTTGAAGATAATCATGGTTTGTTTGCTTTTACCCCACTACTTGTACACCATCATAAAGGATTAAACATTCAATGACTTTTCAAGTCCTCCTCCGAAGGACAAATATGTATTAAAACAAATGCGACAATACGAAACCATAATAAAAGTAGCTTAAATTTCAATAGGAAACCACAAACACTATTACAACAATTTACCACTAAGAACAATGTTAAACTCATTTTAACATGTTAAATAACTTTTTATATGTTCCACAATACCAGATTTAAAACCTATCACATTTTTTGGTTCTAATGCTAAATCTTAAATCTCACATTTTTTGTTCTAATGACAATTTATTTTAAGATCTTAAACCTCCTATTTTTTTACTATGATGTGTGTTTGTGTTAATATTGTTTTTCTTCTTGAGTTGATTTGTTCTGACAAATTAATTAATTATGTGGCTGTATCTATTGAGATATTTGTGGACCAATTTTTTTGTTTACTTGGTTAGTCTCTAATTGATTTTTGTGATGTTTTTTTTTTCAGATTTGGTGAACAACTTGGGTACAATTGCTAGGTCTGGTACCAAGGAATTCATGGAAGCCTTGGCTGCCGGTGCTAATGTTAGTATGATTGGATAGTTTGTTGCCAAAAAGGTCGTTGTTACCACCAAGTACAATGATGATCTGCAGGTTAATGTTAGAATAGAAATTCAATTTAAAAGACCATTCATGTGACTTGACCTAATAGGTTTTGAAGAGTTCTTCATAACATAGTATCAGAGGCCCTATGAAGTGATTTAGAATTTGATCCATCCACCCTGGTTCTTCCAATAAAAAGTTAAATTTTAACACAAGGTAGGTGCACCCATGCTTGTCCATGCTTCAAAACCTAAAGGGCTCTTGTATGAGGTAATGTGTTAGAAAGGTCACATAGAAGGCCATTCAAGTACATTCACCTAATAGCTTAAGGATTTTAAATAGTTGGTTCATGACAATTAAGAAAGTACATTCAGGTTTAGCTTACTTTATCATCTGTTATTAGTGCTTTTGAAGAAAGTTGCTTTTTACCTGTTTCCATGTGCTACTTGTGCCAACCACATTCTCTATCTCCTTCTGCTTTGCCTTACCTCTCATATGATTCATTATAATGTTATGAATCTTGTTATCTCAATTGGATTCCTTGATTTTCATTTTAATACTTGAGAACTGACTCTGTTGTATATGAATTGATAGATATTTTGAGTATTTGTGCTTTATAATAACTATTCTTTCTTCATTACACAGCTCTAGCATATCCTGGATTTAAACTAAATCAAAACTAAAACATAAGAAGGATAATATACGTAATTTAGCAACAAGAAAAATTCACTAGAGAACCCTCAGATTGAGCCCATAAGACTGCCCTCAGTAGAGGAAATCCGTGGTCAAGACATTTGGAACAAGGGAGTTGCTACGTGCACCCAGCATTATTGCTGGGGCACCCAGCAAACAGTGAAGTGGCGAAACTGCCCTTCAGCAATTATTCTTCCGGAAGAAGGTTCTTCCGGAAAAGTTCCGGAAATAATTTTTCCGGAAAGTTTCCGGAAGAATCTTCTTCCGGAAGAATAATTTGTGTCTTCCGGAAGTACTCACAGACAACTTCCGGAAGAACGTCATCCGGAATGTTTCCGGAAGAAGCTTCTTCCGGAAGAATTCCATTGTCTTCCGGAAGAAGCTTCTTCCGGAAGTTAGTTTTTTTTTTAGCACATTTTTATTTTGTAATAATTTACTTTTAATTGCATAAACTAATTTATAAAATAATTAATACTGCATAAATAATTAAATAATAAAATAATTAATATTATTATGCATAAATAATTAAATAATTAGTGAACGTAATTATGACTAATATTTATAATTTGTTTTTTACGCGCATGTCAAATATTAATTTAAACCATAAAAATTAATTAATTCCTAAACGTGATTATTGTTTTATAACAAAATGAAGAAAACAGAATTTTTATTTTATAATAATAAGTAAAAATAAAATAATATTTAATGCGTATGTAATGACGATTTTGCCCTTGTGTAAATTTCTTTAAATTAACGTCTTCAGGCTGTGTTTTACTGCGCTTTCTTTGTTTCTTCTTCCGTTTGCTTTGTTTCTTCTTCCGTTTGCTTTGTTTGTTTCTTCTGTTTGCTGTTGTTTCGGTGGTGGTCCCTTCAGCAGTCTGTTGGTGGTCCCGTGAAGTGAAGTATTTGAAGATTTGGTGGTCCCGTGTTCCGTATTTGAAGTTTTATTAGTGGCTGTTGTTCCTATTTTGTCGGAGGTACGCGTTTATTTCGTTTTCCGGTTAGTTTTTAGAGAAGAAAAACAGTAAAAAGTGTATCCGGAAGAAATTTTAGGCACAGAAGGAGGAAGGTCCGGAATGACCACTTCCGGATGAAGGTCTTCCGGAATGTTAAATATATATATATATATATATATATATATATATATATATATATATATATATATATATATATATATATATATATTTCTGTTAGTTAATAATGAATTATTGGTTTAATTAGGTATAATGATATATATTGTGGATTATAATTTTTTTGTTTTATAATGGTATATATATATATATATTTCTGTTTTATAATTTTTTTTTATTTCTGTTTTATATATGTTGTGGATTATTGATTTAATTAGGTATAATGGTATAATATTAAATGATTTAGGTAACTTAAATGTATAATGGTACAAAAATGTTTTATTAGTTGTTTATTATAGTGATAAGTTTAGTTTAAGTAAATAATGTAGTTATAAATTTAGAATATAGTGATAATTTTAATATAGTCGTGTATGATGCATATGTCCTATTAATATGTTTGTTATTTAAGGTGTAGTAAATTTTTGGATGTGGTTATATGATAATTTGAATGTACTTGTGTATGATGCATATGTCCTTAAGATGGACGAAGATCAATGGAGGTATGACTTTGCGATGTCACAAGAAGTTCATATGGATTATGATTATGATAATCAAGAAGAATGTGGAGTGAATGAACCACATGTCGATTGTTCAAATGCTTTTAATACATCTCAGGTAATCATAGATAATTTGAGTCATTGGTTGAATTGATGGTTTGTATGAAAATTAATGTGTTAGGGTTGCGTTGTAGGTATTCGCTACTCGAGATGATGTTTTGCAATGGGCTCGAACAGTTGCCCATGAAAATGGATTTGTTGCAGTGATTATGAGATCTGACACAGAGACCGGTAGCAGAGGAAGAAGTTCATTTGTGTTAATTGGGTGTGAAAGGAGTGGTACGTACAAGTGTAGAAATAAAGAATTCGTTAGAAAAGACACCGGGAGTAGGAAATGTGGTTGTCCCTTCAGGCTTCGTGGGAAACCAGTGCGTGGAGGGGAAGGTTGGATGGTGAAGTTGATCTGTGGGATTCATAATCATGAATTGGCGAAGTCCTTAGTTGGACATCCAAACGTCGGGCGATAGACTAAGGAAGAAAAGAAAATTATTGCTGATATGACAAAGTCGATGGTGAAACCGAAAAATATCTTGCTAACGTTGAAGGAACACAATGCCGACAGTTACACCACGATAAAGCAAATTTACAATGCAAGAAGTGCATATCGTTCTTCAATAAGAGGAGCTGATACCGAAATGCAGCATCTGATGAAGCTTCTCGAACGTGATCAATACATTCATTGGCATAGATTGAAGGATGAAGTTGTGGTGCGTGATCTGTTTTGGTGTCACCCAGATGCAGTAAAGTTATGCAATGCATGTCATCTGGTATTTTTTATAGACAGTACCTACAAAACAAACAGGTACAGACTCCCACTACTTGACTTTGTTGGAGTGACACCAACGGCGATGACATTCTCTGCTGGGTTTGCATATCTGGAGGCTGAGCGTGTTAATAATATTATATGGGCTTTGGAACGATTTCGAGGCCTATTTTTAAGACACGATCGCCTCCCTCTTGTTATTGTCACTGACAGAGACCTAGCACTGATGAATGCAGTGAAAACTGTGTTTCCCGAGTCTACTAATTTGTTGTGCAGGTTTCATATCGATAAGAATGTGAAGGCGAAGTGCAAATCTTTAATCGGGGAAAAAAATGCGTGGGACTATGTAATGGATAACTGGGGTACTTTGGTTGATTGTCCGTCCGAATACGAGTTCCATGAGTCATATCAGAAGTTTCAAGTTGCTTGTTCGCCATGGCCGATGTTCGTTGACTATGTTAACGACACATGGATTATCCCCCACAAGGAAAAATTTATTACAGCATGGACGAATAAGGTCATGCACCTAGGCAACACAACAACAAACAGGTATTAACAACTGATTTTATTTGTTAGTAACGATTAATATTAAATGGTATTTAATTGTTGTATATTTTCATGTTTGTTGTGTATTTTAAATGTAGGGTTGAATCAGCTCATTGGGCTCTCAAAAGAGTACTACAAAATAGCGTTGGAGACCTATGTAGTGTTTGGGATGCCATGAACAACATGATCACGCTGCAACACGTCGAAATTAAAGCATCCTTTGAAACCAGTACGCATGTGGTTGGCCATGTATATAAAAAAACCTTATACAAGAGGCTTCTTGGGATGGTTTCGAGGGATGCTTTAAATCGGATTGCTTCTGAGATTGACCGTCTACGTTATCTCGGAAACAATCTCTCTTCTTGTGGTTGTGTGATGAGAAGCACGCACGGGCTTCCTTGTGCATGTAAGCTTTCTAGGTATACTGCTACCAGCATCCCATTGGAGTCAGTCCATCTTTTTTGGAGGAGACTTTGCTTTTCAGACCAAGGGTTATGTGAGACGGAAGTCACCATCAAGGAATAAATAGAGGTCATATCTAAAAGGTTTGATGAACTTGATGTGGCTGGCAAAGTAAATCTGAAGAGTAAACTTCGAGAAATCGCATACCCTGATCATAACTCTATGTGCCCTCCTCCATCAAAGGTGAACACTAAAGGTGCACCGAAGAAACCGATGAAAAGAAGTCAAACATCCACAAAGCGTGATCCGTCTTACTGGGAGTATGTTGATGCTTTTCATTCTGTTCAAAGGAGCAACTCTCCAGTGAAACGAAGTGCATCATGTTCTCAACCGCGTCAGCCAACAAGGATCATCCCGATGTTGGATCAATTTGCGTCATTCTTTCAAGGTTTCATTCGTGACGTTGTGGATGTGAAAGCGGACGATAACTGTGGATATCGGTCCATTGGCGCTTTATTAGGTATGGGGGAAGATTCGTGGCCGTTAGTGCGTAATGAATTGCTTAAAGAACTTGGCAGGTGGTCGCATGAGTACATGAACCTCTTCGGTGGCACAGAGAGATTTGAACAATTAAAGTTGTCCCTACTTGTTGATGGATTTTCAAAGGTATGTTTTTAGGTTAATTTTTTTTAATAACAATGTTTAAATTACTTACATGTGTATGTTTGGTTCATTCAGGTTAGTGTGGACAAGTGGATGGATATAACAGACATGGGATATGTGATTGCTTCACGGTATAACGTAATCCTTGTATCGTTGTCCCAACAACAAAGCATGACATTTTTCCCTCTTAGAAGTCAACCACCACCTGACTCTTTTGGCCACCGCATCATATGTGTCGGTCACGTGTTTGGAAATCATTTTGTTCAGGTACATTGAACATAGTTAGTGTAACAATTATGCAATGACTTCGCTGGTTCGTTTGGCACGGTCAGCGCATGATATAATGTTTGTTCATGTACAACAGGTTTATTTGAAAGACCATTGTCCGTTGCCGCCCCCAGCGCTGTTGTGGTCAACCAATTGTTATTCTCAAGCAAAGCAATGGGCAATTCCATATATTAGTAGAATGCAGGAATACACAAGCTTGATGTCATTCAAAACACACTATGTAGACCTAAATGAAGACTAAACATTCATTGTTTATTTATTTGTATTCATTATGCGATATAATTCGTTGTAACCCGTCACTAACCAATTAATATTATCAACTACTCGTTTGGTTAAGCAAGGAAATTGTTGGTCCAACAAAAATCATTTACGCGTGCAGCATACATCATTGTCATAATTGACAACACATTGGTTGACTTCAGTACACATTTTGAAACTAGCAGTCGCTCGACAACACATTGGTTGACTTGACTACACATTAGCGACAACACATTGACTGACTTGACTACACATTTACGCGTGTCTATTTTTTTGTAAACAAAGTTAAACAAAGGCTCGGTCACAACCATCTATATATATGGCAGACTAGGCTACTAAATCACACATTATCTTGCTTTCAAATAAACTCCCAACTGATACACAAACTATGGCATTTCTAGGAGAAACTAGCAGTCAGACGATTGTCAACTCAAGGTTGGCTTTCATTTATCCAAATGGATCGATTATTCACAATGATACTGGGGTTTACTTCCAAACTTCAACTCCGGTGCCCATTCGAGTACCAAATAGGTGTGATTTTGCAAGCCTAAAAACCAGAATACACAATACCCTTCAGCTATCCGACAAACAATTTTTGGATGAAATTCACTACCGGAAGCCATTCACCGATACAGGTAACCAAATTCGCTTTGAGTGTATCCAATTGATAAATAATGACGATGTCAACACAATGTTAATGTGTAATGATCAATTTTCTTGTGTTGGTCCGATTGAGTTATTATGCACCGTTGGAAGAACACCAGATGGAATAATAAACTTACTTGAACGCACTATGCCTCGTATTCATGACGCGATCCTGTAGTACAACGGCAAATGGAACATGCCACCGCAGAACAAATTTGTTGGTTGCGCGTTCACAGGAAAAAATCCTAAGAAATTTCAAATTCCTTCAACATGTACCATCGATGAACTGAAGAATTTAATCAAGCAAGTTGCACCTAAAGGGATTCCCCCTCTTGGAATTCACGAATCACAAACGGTAAGACGATTGTTTTTCCGCCAACCAGCTCGGTTTGAGTATTCAGATACGGTTATAAAATATGAAATAAATGAGCTGATCACCAACGAAGAACTGCTGAAGGTGTTAGTACAATCTAACTACTGGAAAAAATATGGACCAATAGAAATTTTAGCTGTCTTTACTAAATATGTTGAAGACGAGGTCAGTGGGACGTCGCTAAAGAACTGAATGTCATGTTTAATTTTTTGTTTTTTCGTTGATGTAACCTTTATATGTTTACGGCGTGTTTAATTCCCATAATAAAGTTGAATGCGTTGTTTCAGTGGTCCAAAAAATTAATTGTTAAAAGGGTTCATTTTGTATTTTTTTGGATCTTGAGGCTTTGTTTTGACGTGTTAGTTGACGGAACCATGGAACGGGACTATTTTTTTTGGATTCTTTGACGTCCAAACATGAGAAATGGCCGCCCTCCGTTGTCTCATGGCACTGCCACACCCACGCAAAAAAATCCCAAACATGGGTACTTGAACATGGAAAAAGGGTTCATTTTGTATTTTTTTGGATCTTGAGGCTTTGTTTTGACGTGTTAGTTGACGGAACCATGGAACGGGACTATTTTTTTTGGATTCTTTGACGTCCAAACATGAGAAATGGCCGCCCTCCGTTGTCTCAGGGCACTGCCACACCCACGCAAAAAAATCCCAAACATGGGTACTTGAACATGGAAAAAGGGTTCATTTTGTATTTTTTTGGATCTTGAGGCTTTGTTTTGACGTGTTAGTTGACGGAACCATGGAACGGGACTATTTTTTTTGGATTCTTTGACGTCCAAACATGAGAAATGGCCGCCCTCCGTTGTCTCAGAGCACTGCCACACCCACGCAAAAAAATCCCAAACACGGGTACTTGAACATGGAAAAAGGGTTCATTTCGTATTTTTTTGGATCTTGAGGCTTTGTTTTGACGTGTTAGTTGACGGAACCATGGAACGGGACTATTTTTTTTGGATTCTTTGACGTCCAAACATGAGAAATGGCCGTCCTCCATTGTCTCAGGGCACTGCCACACCCACGCAAAAAAATCCCAAACACGGGTACTTGAACATGGAAAAAAGGTTCACTTATGAATTATTAATCATTTTAAAAACTTTTATTTTTTATGTAATTCTGACAAACAAAACTCATGATTCTAGGTTCCTTTTTTTTAAAAATAAATTTAAAACAACCGTAAACTTCGCTTAAGGACCACAAACAATCGGAATAACAAACTATATTATAAAATAATAAACTGTGCAAAACACGTCAACTATATTAAACAAAAACTGTAATAATTACAAATATTCATGTCAACTACAACACAACAAAATAAATACAATGATCAATGGTCCGTGCGGCGTCTATGACGAGCCGTGACCGTCCCATCAGCACTGGGTCCCCCTCTCGCAATCGTCAGGCAGTCCTGCATAATGTCATATAACTCTGTGCATGCAGTGACTATCCTAAGGTTGAGCACACGCTCCAACCTCTGTGCAATCGCCTCATATCCCTCATAATCATCCTGTCAAAGTCAGTAAAAACATTTATTATGAAATTCAAAATAAACAACAACTCATAAAACATTAAACGCGCAAATAATCTTACCACATATGGAGGGGGGTCAAATGCCACTGGAACCTGGGGGCTGGGCGGCTGTATGTAGTCCTCAGGGTCTGCAGCTGGTGCATCCCTCTGCTGGTCAGCTGCCTGGGTCGGTGTCATGAAAGGGTGAGATATGCGGAAAAACCACTTAATGTAATCCGCAGATACCTGCCCAGGCACTAAACAAGGCTGACCCGCAGGTAGTAAGTGATCCGCAAACTCCATCCACCTGTCATCTATCTGATCCTGTGACAATCGTGCACTAACAGGCGGCGGAGGGATGCTCTGGATGTAACCGAACTGGCGTACCACCCTCTCCGGTCGAACTGCGACGATCATAGGACCCCATCTGAGCTGACCCTGGAACGATGAAATCTCCTGAAACGCCCTAACACCCAGATGCTCCGTGTACGGCAACGGGCTGAGGCAGTAGGCCTACGCCTCTCGGGAACATCACCAGCATCCTCGTCAGCAGCTCTATCTCTGCCTACAACTCTACCTATGGCACGACCTAAACCTCGTGTTCTGGCCATGATCTGTAAATCATGTCGAACACGTATTTTTTTCGGTCAAAATATACACAATTTTCTTTATAAAAAATCAACTTTATTTATAAACAAATAAGACTAACTTAAATCAAATTATTTTCACACATACACGACCTAATTTTAAAAAAAAAATTAAACAACTTCATTTATATAAAAAAAAAACAACTAATGTAAAATAAAATTATTAATAAACATGCACAACTTAATTTTTTTAAAAAAAATTAAACAACTTCATTTATAAAAAAAAACACAACTAATATAAAAATAATTCATTACTAAACATCCACACTTAATTTTTAAAAAAAATTAAACAACTTCATTTATAAAAAAAAACACAACTAATGTAAAAAAAATTAATTAGTAAACATCCAACTCTTAATTTAAAAAAAAATAAGAAACTTCATTTCTAAAAAAAAACACAACTAAATTACTTAGTAAACATCAACAAGTTAATTTTTTAAAAAAAAAAATAAACAGCTTCATTTATAAAAACAAAACACAACTAATATAAAAATAATTCATTACTAAACATCCACAACTTAATTTTTAAAAAAAATTAAACAACTAATGTAAAAAAAAATTATTTAGTAAACATCCACAATTTTTTTAGTAAATAAAATACTTCATTTATAATAAAATAAACTAATTAATTATAAAAAATTAGTATTTTTATAAAACTTCCAAAACACACAACTTTAATTATAAAAATAGAGAACTTCATTTTTAAAGAAAAAACACTAATTTAAAAAAAACAATAAACAAAAACAAACACAACTACTTTTATAAAAAAAATTAATTTACAAATTAATATTTAGTAAAAATACACAATTTAAATTATAAAAAAAATATGACATCAAAAACCCAAACTTCATTTTTCATAAAATCTAAAAAACAAAATAACCAAAATAAATAAAATAATTCATTTAAAAAAAAACAAAACAATTTCTGTTTAAAAAAAATTTTAAAAAAAACACAAAAAAAAACAAAAAAACCACTTCCGGAAGAAGTGGTTCTTCCGGAAACATTCTGGAAGAAGGGGTTCTTCCGGAAAGGTCTTCCGGAACTTTGAAAGTTCTTCCGGAAGTGCGCGTATTCCGGAATTCTTCCGGATGAACCACTTCTTCCGGAAAGTTCCCGGAAGAGGTTTTCCGGAAGTCTTCCGGAAGAAGTGTTCTTCCGGAAGACGTTTGGTTACTTCCGGAAGAACACTTCTTCCGGAAACTTTCCGGAAAAGGTTCTTCCGGAACTTCCGGAAGAACCCCTAACGGGTCTTCCGGAAGACGCCGTCGTCAGCCTTTTGCGCCATTTTTTCCGGCGTCCTCTCATCTTCTCCCCTCTCGTCTTCTACCCTAGGTTTCGTCTTCTACCCTAAGGTTCCGTCTTCTACCCTAAGGTTCCACTAACCTAACGTTACACTAACCTACCCTAATGTAGTGCATAACAAAACCAAAGCTAAGAAGAAGGCCACCTACCTCGAAAGCAAATGGGTCCAAGGGCTGTCGGAGAAGCTCACGGAGAAGAAGCTTGTCGGGGAAGAGAGAAGAGAATAAGCTTTTGCGGAAGAGACACAGTGAAAAAGAGAGAATGCTTCCGAAAGAGGAAAAAAAATACTTTTTATTTTTTTAAATGAAGGGCAAAATTGACCTTTCATTAAATTGCTGGGTGCACCAGCAATATTGCTGGGTGCACCTAGCATATCCCTTGGAACAATTGTGCAGTGCGCAGTGTTTTCAGTGGAGTCATGAGTATGCCATTCAATCCTCACTTCTTCTTTTTTTCCTATTTTCCTAATAGATTTTATTTAGCACATATTTCACCTCTGCTTAATGATGCAGAGGTCATATGAGCCTAGCTTTACTTAGTAGTTAGTATTGTTTGACAATGTAGAGCATGTGAATGTTCTTTTCACAAGTAATCTTTTCAAATGTTCAAATGTGATCTTCCTAGCATATCCAGCTCCCCCCTAATGCAAAATAGAATAGAACAATTACATTTAACATAACAATTTGCACAACTCATTTACACTTATTTATTATTTAATGAAATTTACCAAATTTTAACATGCATAATTGATAATTGGATTTGTAGGTTACAAAATTACATTTTTTTTATAAAGAAAAACACACTGGAGTTTGCATATATAGTTAAAAAAATTAATGGGGTGATACCTGGCTGTCCCTAAGGAAAGTTAGAATCTAATAAAAATAACACAAATTTTGAGAAGCAATATATTCTTAGACACACTTTTTTCTATTGATTGCCTATAAAAAAAACTCCTTCCTATGTAATAAAATTTATTTGATGAGATTTACCAATAATTTTATAATTTTTAATAAATTTTAAAAATACTAACACATGATGTGTTAGTAAAAATATGCAAGAGAATACTCATTTTCTTTCTCCTATTAATGTAAAGCAGAGCATTTTAGAAATCTAAACTCATTTTCATTAATTATATAGGAAGGAAATGGTTCTTTTACACTTCCTATTCAATTTTTTTTAGAAAAAAAAAAAACAATTTAACAAGATGCGTGGATTGAATGTTAGTCTCATGGCCAGTCCAAAATGCTAAAGGTGGCGACGCCACTCCACAAAGCAATGAAATATGAAATTGCTCTGGATTGATTTATGATGGTTAATCATAAAAACTTACAATTGATTGGTCATAAAAAATTACAATGATGTATGAGTAATATAAAAACCCTCCTCCTTTGTCCGGGCTTGGGACCGGCTATGAGACCATAGGCGGAGTTAAAAATTTTTTATTTTTTACAATAATATAAATATAAATCATAAATTACGCTGAATTAGTAAAATTATCCATAAATAAAATCATAAATTCTGCTTAACAGAATCATCAATAAAAATTATTCTATTTAAGAGAATTATCATAAATTAATAAAGGATAAAATATGTTTGAGATACCTATAAAATTTGAAAAATATTAAGATTTAATTGTAAAATCTGTCCTTTTATCTTTCAAAACTACACTATTTACTAGAAGCATGGTCCTTGAAGTAAAAAAAAATACACTTTTTTTATCATCATACTCAAGTGATCATTTGAATATTTAGTGTCAAATATAGTATTAATATAAATTTTATGCGAAAATACTTAAAAATTCAATTTTTTTAATTTATCATATTTTTATAATGTTATATATTATCTTTTAAAATATAGTATATAAAATTAAATTTTATTTTCATATAAATTAGAATATGTATACTTATTTTTATGTGAAAAAAGAATATAATTTTATATATTATATTTTAAAAGATAATATATAACATTATAAAAATATAATAAATTAAAATAATAAAATTTGAATTTTGAACTATTTTCGCATAAAACTTATATTAATACTATATTTTGCATTAAATATTCAAATGAACACTTGGGTATCGTGATAAAAAAGTATGCATCTTACTTCAAGAACCATGACAAAATATGGGAACGAATTTTGCAATTAAAGCAAATATTAATTTTCTTCTCATAAAAATTTTCATATTAATTTATTCCTTATAAAAATAAAACATATTTTTTGCTAGTCTTAATAACAACTCCATTACATAATAATCCAATGTGACTATCATATTTACATATATAATTTAATAAAAATGAATTAAACAATTTGCACGTATAAAATTTTATTAAAGATGAATCAAACTTATCTTTCCCTTAATTTCTTTAAAATGTGCCACAAAATCCCCAAAAGAAGATGAAAAATTATAATTTTAAGATTTTTAATCAAATTGTTTAATTCATTTGTAATCAAATTATACGTGTAAATCATTTAATCACGTCAGATTATAATATAATATAGTTACTTGTAAGAATCAACCAAAACATGCTTTATTGTTAAAGGACTAAATTAATACAATAAAATTTATGAGAAAAAAATTAATATTTTTCAAATTTTCCAGGACCACAAGCATATCTACCATACCCATTAATAAATTATAAATAAATAAATTATAAGTTCTTCCAAATAAAAGAATTATAAATAAATTAGAAATTCTGCTAAGTACCAGAATTTTCATTCATATTCATCTGAAAAGCTCGGAAATGGTCCCTGCAGAACCCAAAAAACCAAAATCAAAACACAAAAGGATTAGCGCAAGATTTCAATTTCTATTGGAAAATACCTAAAGAAACAATATTTCTTAAAACATACATAGCAACACATACTGCAACAAAGGAAGAATGTCACTGAGACAAAGCCACCTTAAATTCGACTAAAGAATCAAGAATTTCAAAGAAATAATAAAAATAAAAATTTCATAATTTGAGATAAAGAAATATAACTATACAAGAAGTAAAAATAAAGATTCAAGGAAAAAAGAACAAAGACGTATACGGCAATAAAAATTCAAGGAAAACCAAACTAAGTTTTTTTCTCATCAAATGTAAACATCCTCATCTCTAATCGCTGCTTCATATAGTTGCAGTTTTTTTCTCATCAAATGATCGATATACCAAAAGAAAAATGCCAGAAGAAACAAAATATTATTTAAGTTTCACATGAAGAAGAAGAAGAAAATAAAATTTCTGAAGAAAGTAAGAGAGAAAGAACCTGACATAATCGAATAACCGAAACCCAGTGTTGATGGAAGAGGCACACGATACAATCACTCGCAGCGCCTATTTATTTATAAGAAACACAGTCTAACAAACACAATTTCTAATTAATTAAAATAAAATCTTAAATTATGATAAAACGTTATTGGGTCCAGCCCAATCGAATAACTTACTTAAAATGAAGGAAATGCCTTAAATTTGTTTCTGAAAAAAAAAAGAATATTTTTTTAATAATCTACAATTAAATCACAGTTCAAAAATACTAACACAAACTTCGTGCCTTTCCAGTTTTTTTAAATAAATTCCAACGAAATATATACTCTACTGCCTTACCAAATAAATTCCAACTAATTACAAAACATTATTGGGCTTGGCTTGCATATTAGGTGCAATTATAAAAATTCAAATTTAACATCTAATTAAAATGAGCGTCAACCTCAAACAAAACTCCGGCTGTCATTGAAATAGTACCATAAAATTTTATTTAGTAATAATTGAATACATTAAATAAAATTAGTCTTCACTGCATTTTAAATTTCAATTATACAAAACAAAATAAAATAATAATTACATGGCTTTGCATAATTTCTTTTTCTAAATTTTTTGCTTTAAATAATTGTCTTCCGACCGTACAACATAATGGGCTTTGTTAGTTTGGCTTCTTCTGTCATATCGATGGAGAGATTTTGGGCTTTTGTAGTTTGGAATGCAGTAGAGAAATTTCAACCAAGTTGTTTTTAATAGACTGAACAATCCTCCACCGAGCAACATTACTCAATTGACGATGCTCACATTCAAGTAAAATTATACATTCAAGTAAAATATGCAAAAAGAACTCAATTGACGATGCTCACATGACAATGAATTAAGGAATAATAAAAAAGAAGAGTAATTAGAAAGATAAAAATTTGAACAAATTACACTCAAATTAACATAGCACTAGTTAAACTAACACTTTATAAAAACATATTTCTTTTAACTACCACAAACTGTATGTTAGGTCTCAAATTGAAGACTTAACTCCAAAGTTGGTTTTCATTCAACACTAGTATGTAGTCCGATAACGCAGTAACTTCGGGGCTTTTGAAGACAATCAAGGTTTGCTTGCTTTTACCACTCTGCTTGTACACCATTGTAAAGGATTAAACATTCAATTACACTTTTCAAGTCCTCCTCCGAAGCAGAAATATGTACCAAAACAAAAGGTTATTAAAACAAATGCTGATTATACGAAACCATTCAAGGAGTATAAATTTCAACATTACCACTAAGAACAATGTTAAACTCATTCTATGTTAAATAACTTTTTATATGTTCCACAATACCAGATTTAAAACCTATCACATTTTTTTGGTTCTAATGCTAAATCTTAAGCCTCGCATTTTTTGTTCTAATCACAATTTATTTGAAGATCTTAAACCTCCTTTTTCGAATACCACAACGAATAGAGCTGATTTTTTAAATGTACTTGACGTCCGTATTGAAGAAAGTGGCTCAGACAAATATGAACAAATCTACTCCTAGACCTTGCAATGGTGAAGGTCTCATAGAGCTGGGATTATATTTTATCATCATTGACCACACAAAAAATACATAAAACTAATTGGAAACAGACATAAACCAATGGCGATAGATGTCATTTAAACGTGGATCATGGTCAACTCAACAGAAATTGTGAACATGAAGGATTAAATGCTTAGTAACAAAAATATAAATCATATTTTGGTGCTCCAATTTTAACATTACCATTTAGTATTTGAGACAGATAAAATATTCGTGTTAACAAACGTACAAACTGTGAATAAAACAATATAATGTTCACAATTTTAGCCATTTTTACGACAAAAAATCGATTATATAGTTTATATATTAAGGTAAACTTTAAACTACCATAATCAATTTTATACAACATTTTAAATTATTTTTAAAACCGTTGAGCTTTAAAATATTGTACTGACTTGTATACAACAATTTTAACCACAATTTATAAATTTTAAGGACTACAAAGAAAAAAAAGACAATAAACCAACAAGAATTTTTTGTTAAGGATCAACATGTGCTTTTGCTACATGAATATCCAGCACAATGAAACCAATAAAAATCAGTATGTGAGAAGAATCCAAATAAGAAGAACAAATTGGGAATTGAGTAATTACTGATTAAGTCCCAGTGAAAAAAAACACAATAGATAATGACTAAAACCGGCAAAGCAATCAGAGAACTTTGAAGACCATATGAACTAAGAAATCCACATCATATTCAGATATTAGGACTTCATCACTTTGCTCTGCTTATAAACATTCGATTCCTTTCTTTTTCAAAAAAATTTATTTTAATAAAAAACATTAGCGGAAACAAAATGAGAATATGCAGCATCAAAAAATAAATCCACCAAAAAGTTTTGAACAATATGCTAGAGAACGAACCCTTGAAGCAAACCAAGTACTAAGCTTACACAACGACACCAACAACAAAAAATATAATTTTTACTTAGTTTTGCTTCGATATTCATTGAATAATTAAAAAAGTCAGACATTACTACATAGGAAACCAATCTTGGGGAAAGAAAATGATAATTGGCAATAAACAAATCGACCAAAAACACGAATTTTAATTTATATGGCGAATTATAGCTCCTATAAAATATTAGCTCGTGATTTCCTTGCAATTAAACTAGAACATGCAAAAGGCTACTTGGTGCCATCATGCTAAACAATCATTTGCAAAATCAATCATATACCATGAAATTCCCTATTCATAAATTAACAAAAAAGAAGCAACACAATTTATCAAATTGGAGAGCAAGTCATACAATTTCTTTTCTAAGAATAAAATAAATTAAAAAAAGGATAGTTAATGTTCGTCTCATGGCCAGTCCCAAATGGTAAAGGCGACGATGCAGCTCCACAAGGCAATGGAATATGAGACTACTCCGGCGGAGATGCAACCCGCGAGGGCCGCGCCGTCGACGCCGTGAGTATTGATTTGTGACGGTTACTTGAGAAATATGCAAACACATAATATAAGTTTGCTCTACATAAAAGCATGAGACTCCTTCTCAGAAATCTCCCGTCAATACAAAACAAATTCATAAATTAAACAACAAATTAAGTTGCACATTCTGCTCTGTAACAGAATTGTCATTCTCATTGATTCGAAAATCTCTGAAGTCTGACATGTGAATTTGATTCTAATTCTTCACCGCAGAACTCAAAATCAAAATCCAAAGTTTAAAAACCAAAATTGAGATTCAAAAAACGAAACTGAAGCAAAAAAAATCACTGATGTATACTAAACTAAGGCAATTAAATCACTGAGACAAAGCCACGAAAAAATTTAACCAAAAACATTGACAAATACAACAACAAAAAATTGCAATTTGAGATCAGAAATTGGTAAGGGTTGTCGGTCACGGTGATTCAGAAACACGGACCAATGTAAACATCATCATCTCTCTTTGATGTTTGCTCTAATCGAACACTGAGAAAAAATTGGAAATTTAGAAAACTGAAAAAGAACTCGAAAATTAATTTAAAAAAAAAAACAGAGGAGAGTTAATCATCAGAGACTTAAATACTAGGAATCAGGGAACGAATCCAATCATATTGTTGCAGTTTTTTTCTCATCACATGATCGATATACAAAAATGAAAGAAGATGAAAAAAACAACGAAAAAGAAAGCAAAGTTTCGGAAAAAGGGAAAACCTAATCGAACCCAATGGGTATAGAACAACCTTTGTTGCAGATGGAAGAGGCGCACAAGAGAGACACAGTGAAAGAAAAACTTGCTGCTGCGCTTATTTATAAACAGGCACAGTTGGAAGAAACCCTAAAATTGAAAGGGAAAGGATGAATGGGCCGGGTCGTTATCGGTTTGGGCCTTTTCCTTAATCTCATACCTCTTACTAGAGTAAAAGCATGGGTGTTACTTTGGTCACTCAGCAATTTGGTGTGGTGGGACACCCAACATTCTAGATGAAAGGACTAAAATATCTTTTATCCTATTAAAAATAGGACTACAGTGTGTTCATACAATTTTGTCGCAATATTTCTTCTTCGTTCTCTTTCACGCATGTCGTGATTGCGGCTCTTCTTGTTCCTCCACTTCTCGGTTGTGGTTCTTCTTCTTTCTGTCTTCTTCCTCCACTTCTCATGTTGCTTAGTTCTACTTCTTCCTCTTCCTTGTGTTGTTTCACTCCGTTGTTGCTCTTCTTTTTTCTTCGTGGATACTGGATGTTGTTGTTTTAGATGTTGTTAATATTGGTTTGATGTTGTTGTTTGAAGCAATGTCGCAAACAAAAATGATATTTTTCTGAAAAACTCCATACTGATCATCAATCCATATGATTCATACAAATTGGCAATCCGTATGATCAGCAATCTGTACGACCATATGAGTTTTCTTTTTTTGTTTTTTTGTTGAATAATTTTTTTTTCGATTTTTTTCTTCTAAATTTTTTTTTAAAATTTTTGTTTACATTGTAAATATATATTTGTCAATTATTATTTAAATTGTTTCTTAGTGTAATATGGTTTTGTAATGTTAGTGAAAGTTTATAATTTTTTCTGATTTATATGTTAAGTATTGATTTTATTTATAAAAAAAATATTAGTTAATACTAAGATTAGATTAAATTGCTAAAATTAAGATTAGATTCGTGAAACAATTAATTTTCAATATTGTTATATTATATTTGTTTAACTTTAAAAAAAATGAAACAAATATTTAAAAGATGTTGAATTTGTTACTTATGAAAAATATTTAAATCATAATTAAAAATAATTTAAATTTTTTAGTTACAAAAAATATTTGAATGAAAATTTTAAATAATTAAAATTTTTATAAAAATATTGAAACATAATTTTTAATTGTACAATAGATCTGTTAGTTGTAAAACATTATGAAATCAAAATATAAAATTTAAAATATGATAAAATTGTTAGTTTAAGATAATAATTGAAATCAAATTTAAAAATATATTTAATTTGATAGTTATAAAAAATATTGAAACCAAAATTTAAAATTTAAAATATGATAAAATTTTTAGTTTAAGATAACGATTGAAATCAAATTTAAAAATATATTAAATTTGGTAGTTATAAAAAATATTAAAACCAAAATTTAAAAATTTAAAATATGATAAGATTGTTAGTTTAAGATAATGATTGAAATCAAATTTTAAAATATATCAAATTTGAAAGTTATAAAAAATATGGATACCAAAATTTAAAATATGATAAGATTATTAGTTTAAGATAATGATTAAAATTAAATTTAAAAATATATTTAATTTGATATTTATAAAAAATATTGAAACCAAACTTTAAAATTTTAAAATATGATAAAAGTATTAGTTTAAAATAATGATTGAAATTAAATTTAAAAATATATTGATTTTGGTAGTTATAAAAAATATTGAAACCAAAATATAAGATTTAAAATTTAATTATTAATCACTGTATGGTCATGTGGATTTAAAATTTTTAAAAAATTTAAAAATATTCGAATTGTCAATTGGTATGGGTCATATGGATTACCATATAACCATATGAATCATACGGAGTATCAATCTGACCATACGGATTGATGATTCGTATGAATTATACGGATTGACAATTCGTATATTTATGAGTCATACGGATTGACAATTTATATGTTTCTAAATTTTTTTTCGTACCTCTTCCATGAATATAAAACCAAACTTCCTTATTTGTAACAAAAAAATGCTCATAAAGATATTTTTAACATTTTAAAAAACTGCTGGTTTCCCACCAAAATTGTTGGGTGCCTGAAACAATTACCTAAAAGTATTGGTTTGTATTATGGCATTTTTATGCGTTGAAATTAATATATTATATATGTTAATTTTATTATTTGTTTTAGTTCATCTTGTTTTTTTTATTGTTTCTTTTAATTTATTTGTTCATCGTTTATTTCACTCTAAATACATTAATTTAAAATTAGTTATATTTATTAGTTTTTTAAAAGAGACTTAAGGATGATAAATGATTATAAAAAAAATTGAAGAAGCTAAAAAAATTTCAGTAAATGAAAAAAAATTATTTCTAAAGTAACACGTAAGTTTTTTATAAAAAAAATCAATTTAAAAAAAATAAAATATATATATATATATATATATATATATATATATATATATATATATATTCTTTCACTTGGAAGCATATATTCTATAAACTATTTCACTTAAATTAAGGATACTCATCAAAAGAGGAAAAAAAAAACCAATAACTACACAAAAAATCCCTATAAAAGTATCTCTATCCAGTTAACTCCTATATTTTTTTTGTTTACATTCATAAATTACAATGCATTCAAGCCATTGGACATGCCCTATAGTAAGCATCTCCACCACACAGAAATAATTGAATTTTGGTCGTAAAAATGTCTAAAATTGTGAATCTTATATTTCTTGTTTGTTTCACAATTTGTACATTGGCTAACAAGAATGTTTTATCTGTTTCAGGTACTAAATGATAACATTAAAATTGGAGCACTAAAATATGAACCAATTTGTTCACATTTGTATGAACCATTTTCTTTAATACGGACGTCATGTACAGTTTAAAAATCAGCCCTGTTCGTTGTGGGATTTACAGGAGAGAGGTTTACGTCTTTAAAATAAGTTTTAACATTAGAAGCAAAAAAGTGTGAGATTTTAAATCTGATATTGTGGAACTCATAAAAAATTATTTAAGATCTTAAAATGAGTTATAACATTATTTTTGGTGGTATTTTTATGATTTCTTATTGTCGCATTTGTTTTAATACATGTTTATCCTCCGAAGGAGGGCTTTCTAAGTTTCAATCACCAACAAATCATTGCATGTTTAATCCGTTACGATGGCGTATAAGTAATGGGGTGAAATCTAACATTCGGTTTGTGGGATGAGTTTGTCGATCCAGAATTATTATGGGAGGTAAAAGAAATATGATTTTTGAAACTAGGGCTAAGTTAATGTGAGTATAATTTCTTCAAAGTTTTATCTTTTCTATTACTCTTCTTTTTTATTACTCCTTAATTCATTGTCATGTGAGCATCATCAATTGAGTTTTTTTTGCAAATTTTACATGAATGTGTAATTTTTACTCCTTAAATCATGTTGAGGCTCTTTACAAATTTATTATGGGGATAAGGTGAGTAATGTTGCTGGGTGGAGGATTGTTTAGTCTATTTAACTGACGAGTAAAGTATTAAATTAGTCTCTCGTTTTTTGAGTTGTTGTCAATTTGGTCTCTGAGATTTAAAAAATATCAAAATGATCCTCAACTTTACATTCCGTTTACCACGTTAGTCTCTGCCGTTAGTAGTCTTCTAACACCGTTAGTAAATGTATGATGTGACACGTTAAGTGCCACCTGGATGCACACGTGACAAGCGTAATTGGGAAATAAGTAATGTCAAGTCATAATGTTCTTGTGCTAGGTTCACGTCAATCATCGCTTTTCCAGTGGTGGTGGTTGCCGTTCTTCATCACCCTCCACTGTTCATTAACGCAATCAGTGCTTTAGTATGTTTCACGTCGATCATCGTCACCCTCTAATGTTGATTAACGCAATCGGTGCTTTCCGGTAGAGGTAAGGGTTTTGTTTTTCACTGCATTTGGTCTTCTCGTGTTGAACCAGCGTAATTGAACCGGCACTATATCATTCAAACACGTTATTTGCGTTTAGACCGTTGGAGTAGTTTTTGAGAGTGAAGGGTTTGGCATTTTGGTTTAAGATGCGTGTGTTCCAATAATGAATGAGAGGAGTTTTAGGGGTGAATGGATAAAAAGATGATTACCTAAATTATGTCATTTTAGTTCTTGTAATGTCAATTTAGTCCCTCCTTACGTGGTAAGTAGAAGAAATTAATGTGGAAGTTTCACGAGTGCATTCAGCTAGCACTTAACGTGGACCAAATTGATGACGCCTCCAAAAGTGAGGGACTAATTTGATACTTTACTCTTTAATTAACTTATTTTAAAATTACACGTTCAGTTAAAAATTAACTTATTTTTATTTGTGTTATTGAATTACTATGAAAATTTTCTACTGCCATTCCAAACTACAAAAGCCCAAAAGCTCTCCATCGATATGACAGAAGATGCCAAACTAACAAAGCCCATTATGTTGTACGGCCGGAAGACAATTATTGAAAGCAAAGAAAGCTTGTTGAACAGAGAAATTTAGAAAAAACAATTAAGCAAAGACATGGAATTATTATTTTATTTTGTTTTGTATAATTGAAATTTAAAATGCAAATGAAGACTAATTTTATTTAATGTATTCAATTATTACTAAATAAAATTTTATGGTACTATTTTAATGACAGCCGGAATTTTGTTTGAGGTTGACGCTCATTTTAATCAGATGTTAAATTTGAATTTTTATAATTGCACCTAATATGCAAGCCAAGCCCAATAATGTTTGTAATTAGTTGGAATTTATTTGGTAAGGCAGTAGAGTATATATTTCGTTGGAATTTAATTTGTTAAAAAAAAAACTGGAAAGGCACGAAGTTTGTGTTAGTATTTTTGAACTGTGATTTAATTGTAAATTATTAAAAAAATGTTTTTCTTTTTTGCAGAAACAAATTTAAGGCATTTCCTTCATTTTAAGTAAGTCTATTCGATTGGGCTGGACCCAATAACGTTTTATCATAATTTAAGATTTTATTTTAATTAATTAGAAATTGTTGTTGTTAGAGTACTGTGTTTCTTATAAATAAAAAGGAGCTGCGAGTGATTGTATCGTGTGCCTCTTCCATCAACACTGGGTTTCGGTTATTCGATTATGTCAGGTTCTTTCTCTGTTACTTTCTTCAGAAATTTTATTTTCTTCTTCTTCTTCATGTGAAACTTAAATAATATT
Organism: Glycine max; assembly: GCF_000004515.6. NCBI lineage: Eukaryota > Viridiplantae > Streptophyta > Magnoliopsida > Fabales > Fabaceae > Glycine > Glycine max. The sequence continues at coordinate 1,854,609 of NC_038255.2, read as the reverse complement.
TTGTTTCTTCTGGCATTTTTCTTTTGGTATATCGATCATTTGATGAGAAAAAAACTGCAACTATATGAAGCAGCGATTAAAGATGAGGATCTTTACATTTGATGAGAAAAAAACTTAGTTTGGTTTTCCTTGAATTTTTATTGCCGTATACGTCTTTGTTCTTTTTTCCTTGAATCTTTATTTTTACTTCTTGTATAGTTATATTTCTTTATCTCAAATTATGAAATTTTTATTTTTATTATTTCTTTGAATTTTTTGATTCTTTAGTTGAATTTAAGGTGGCTTTCTCTCAGTGACATTCTTCCTTTGTTTGCAGTATGTGTTGTTATGTATGTTTTAAGAAATATTGTTTCTTTAGGTATTTTCCAATAGAAATTGAAATCTTGCGCTAATCCTTTTTTGTGATTTTGGTTTTTTTGGTTCTGTAGGGACCATTTCAGGATCAAATTCACATGTCAGACTTCCGAGCTTTTCAGATTAATATGAATGAAAATTCTGGTACTTAGCAGAATTTTTAATTTATTTATAATTTATTAATGAGTATGGTAAATATACCTGTGGTCTTGTAAAATTTGAAAAATATTAATTTCCTTCTTATAAATTTTATTGTATTAATTTAGTCCTCTAACAATAAAACATATTTTAATTCATCCTTATTTATAACTACATTATATTATAATTTGATGTGACTAACTGATTTAGATATATAATTTGATTGTAAATGAATTAAACAATTTGATTAAAAACCTTAAAAAATTATAATTTTTCATTTTCTTTAGGAGATTTTGTGGCACATTTTAAAGAAAAGGGAAAGATAAAGTTTGATTCATCTTTAATCAAATTTTATAATTCAAATTGTTTAATTCATTTTTATTAAATTACACATACAAACATGTTAGTCACATTAGATTATTAGATTATTATGTAATGCAGTTGTCATGCAAAAAATATGTTTTATTTTTATAATGAATAAATTAATATAAAAAATTTTATGAGAAAGAAAATTAATATTTGTCGTAATTGCAAAATTTGTCCTCATATTTTGCCATGGTCCTTGAAGTAAGATGCATATTGTTTACTATTACACCCAAGTGTTCATTTGAATATTTGATACAAAATATAGTATTAATATAAGTTTTACGCAAAAATAGTTGAAAATTCAATTTTTTTTTAATTTATTATATTTTTATAATCTTATATATTATCTTTTAAAATATAATATATATAAGATTAAATTCTATTTACGCGTTTTTATCACACTATTCAAAACTTATTTTATAAAGTAAATATATAATATAAATTTTATCTTTAATGTATATTTTTTTTTACATAATTATATTTTCATAAAATCATAGTATTTTATTATCTTTTTAATATTTATATATGTGATTTGATGACAATATTTTTTATTTATATTATGATATTTTTGTTATTTATTACAATAGTATTTTTTATTTATATTTAACTTTATTTAATCATATATTAAAATTTTTTAAAGAATTAAATTATAAAAAAATATTGTCACTAAATCATAAATATTAATTTAAAATATAAATATAATATAAAAAAATTATATATATATATATATATATTCTAATTTATATGAAAATAGATTTTAATCTTATATATTATATTTTAAAAGATAATATATAAAATTAAAAAATATAATAAATTAAAAAAGAATAAAATTTGAATTTTAAACTATTTTTGCATAAAACTTATATTAATATTATATATTACATTAAATATTTAAATGATCACTTGAGTGTAGTGATAAAAAAAGTGTATTTTTTTACTCCAAGGACCATGCTTTTAGTAAATAGTGTATTTTTGAAAAATAGGGGAAACAAATTTAGCAATTAAACCTTAATATTTTTCAAATTTTATAGGTATCTCAAACATATTTTATCCTTTATTAATTTATGATAATTCTTTTAAACAGAACAATTTTTATTGATAATTCTGTTAAGCAGAATTTATGATTTTATTTATGGATAATTTTGCTAATTCAGCATAATTTATCATTTATATTTATATCATTGTAAAAAAAAAGTTTTTAACTCCGCCTATGATCTCATAGCCGGTCCCAAGCCCGGACAAAGGAGGAGGGTTTTTATATTACTCATGTATCATTGTAATTTTTTATGATCAATCAATTGTAAGTTTTTATGATTAACCATCATAAATCAATCCAGAGCAATTTTATATTTCATTGCCTTGTGGAGTAGCTAACCACCTTTATTATTTGGGACTGGCCATAGGACTAATATTCAATCCTTGCATCTTGTTAATTTTTTTTTTGAAATTGAATAGGGAGTGTCATTCTATTTTTAGTGTTTCTTTTTATCCAAAGACCACAGTGATTCACTGATTGTATTTACTATTCTTACTTTTCAGTTATTTGTTGTTGTAGTTAAAATCAGATGTTTGTATTCACGTGTCTTTCAAAAAAGCAGGGAGCATGGCTTCATAGGTGACTATTGAGTTATCTTTTTGCGAATTTTACTGTATTGTCGAAGGTGGTTCTAGTCTATGAGATGTTAGTTTTTATCACATGAAGAATGCAGATATGAAATGTAATGGGAATATAATTTCTTTGTTAGAACACAGTCAGTTACAAGAGTCCCACGATTATACTTGGGAGTTTGATAATAAACCATCTTTGATTGATTGAAGGAAATAATTTATGATCTTAGCTTATAACATACATTTTTTAAACTGGTATTTTTTAAAATTCTTTAAATTTATTTAACTTGTATTATTTTAAATTTATAATCGTATGTGGTTATAATGTACTTTTTTCATAATAAGTTTATAATATTACAAACAAGTCGTCAGGAAAGAAAATCTCGGTTCTAACTTTGTGGATTATTAAGCTCTACTTGTAAAACAGATTGGAGATTGAGTCTCTCCAAGACTTGTTTTAAGCTTAGTGGTAAGTTGTATTTTATTTTGGTACTTTTATTTTGATATTTGGTGGGTAGGATTATTCATCTAGAATAATTGAGAAATTAAATGTTGATCAGAGTGAAAGGACATTAACATTATTTCTTCGTGTTCACCTTGAATTGTTTTATATCCAAAATTGAGAAGTCAGCAAAAAGAGTAACACATTTTTTTAATGAAAATTCCTTTATTCTTAAACAGTAAAAGGAAGAAGTTATTTTTAAAAAAATATTTTATATTTTCATTTTTCAAAAATAGCTTTCAACCATTGAAAAAATGATTTAACTCTTTAAATATTTTAGATTTTCATCTTAAAAATTAATAGTTTAAAATATCTTTAAAATAAATATTTTTTTTTATCATAATATTTGCTGCCAATGATTAATCTTTATTTTAAAATCTGATTGATGATTTTAATAAAAAATTTCTCTTTTAACCACAAGACTAGAACTCAATATAGGATAAAAATAAAAATAAAAAGTTTATTATTTTTGCAATACAATATTCTCTAAATAATATATTAAAATATACTGATGTAATTTTCTAATATCTTCCTAAAAAAAATAAGATGTGTACCTAAACAAATCGAGATATATAGATTTTAGTTAAATATAGTTTACATTTTAAATATTCTAAATTTTATTTTAATTATAAATTATTAAAACTAAACATTTATTTTATTGTACAATTTAGTATACAAATTTTAAAATATATACTCCAATAAGGAAAAAAAAAACTAGAATATGATCAATAAAAAAGCTAGAATATTTTATTTTTTAAAATATTTTAGACTGTCAATTTTACAATGGGAAATCTAAAAAACAAAGACACCACTGTTTGTTGCTCTGTTTTTCACTTTTTCCGTGTTGATGCAGTAAGTGAATGTTTCAGAAGGTGGGTTTAAGCGCACATCAGAAACAGACATTTTCTCAAAAACCAGTGGGCGTTTCATTGAATCTTCTTCATCGTTGCCAAAAGCGACAAACCAAAATTATATAAAAAAAAAATACTTAAACTCCATTTTTCTCTTTCACACACACTCTCTTTTTCTCTTTCAATTTCAACACTCTCATTATCCTAAGATTCCCACCGAAAAACCTCTCACACCATGGTTTCTCGCCATTTGGCTTCTTCGCTCTTCCTCTGTTTCCTCTGTTTCGAGATCTCTGTTTCGTCCCTTCGATTGCCCGGTTTGGACCAAGACGCCAAGGCCACGTAATGACGATAATACCGCATTACCCTTTTGCCCCTTTTCTCTCTCTATGTCGGTGAATGCATGCAAAATTTGACCTTTTGTTTTTGTTTTCGATTTTTCTGTGTTGGTTTTTTTTCAGGCATGGATCGGTGCTAAGGTTGAACAGAGGTGGCTCTTCAGTGAAGTTTGATCCCACACGGGTCACTCAGCTCTCGTGGAGTCCCAGGTTTGACCTTTTCCTCTGTTAGACAAATGGATCGCTGTTTTCTTTTTTTTTGTTGTTGTTGTTGTTTTTTTTTTTTTTAATTTTATTTTCTGAATTATTATCCAGGGCTTTTCTGTACAAGGGGTTTTTATCCGAGGAAGAATGTGATCATTTGATAGTTCTGGTTAGATTTTTTTTTCCCTTCATGTTTGATGTTTATGATTAATGTTAGCAAATGAAGGTTCTGAAAACTGGGATTTTTTGCTGCAAGTCCAAGATTTTAAAATTGCATCCTCATTCGCCTCGAAAGAGGCGATCCTTGATATTGTAGGAAATTCTGGTCAGTGATGCCACAATTGCTGTTACCTTGCAGTCATAGATAGACACCCCAAAAACCTTAATGTTTCAGTCAAAATCGCAGTCGTAGACTATTTTTAGAACAGTGATCAAGGTTTTTGGGGTCTTTGCCACTGCAATTATGTTGTGGTCGCATAGGCTGTATTTGTCACAATTTCCTGTATTAAGGATCGTGATAATCACGACTGCATTTTGAAACCTTTAGCATTGGGTTTAAGGGACATCTTTTGTGGGGTTTTATATATCATATTATGTTCTATGTCTGAATGTTTGTGGTATTAGGCCAAGGACAAGCTGGAGAAGTCTATGGTGGCAGATAATGATTCCGGTAAAAGCATAATGAGTGATATCAGAACGAGTTCTGGGATGTTTCTCAACAAGGCACAGGTATGATGAATCAAAGATGATTTACTTTACACTTATGTGAAAAACTTTAATTTCTTCATTTGATTATGATCAATTATATGGCAAGCATATAGAGAAGTATGGTTGGCGATGTTCTTTTTTTTAATTTTTGGCTTGTGCTTTTATTTGAACACATGGTTCTTGTGATCTTCCCTTTATAGGCATGTTTATTTGATGGTGCTTGATGGTGAGAAATGTACTAGAGATTAGTTTGGAGTTTAAATGATTTTGCGAGTTTGATTGATCCTGGGAAAATAAGTAAAGATAGATTAGTGACTTGAGTAAATTGAATGGAAATGTATGCAAAATGTGAATTGAATTATAATTAGCAATGAAGTGAAGATGTATCAAACCAAAAGTTAATAGGTAAATAAGTAGATGTTCATATGTTGTTTTGTCCTACACATTCTGAAGCTGACAAAGAATCCTTGAGTTCAGGATAGTTCTTCACGTCTTTGCTTTGTAATTTTTGGAGAGAAACTCGGAAGAATGCTCAGGAAAAAGGGATCATCAACCTTGTTGTTTAATTTTCTTTGCCGAAACTTTTAGAATCTAGGAAGCTACTACATTTGTCTCAAGGGGTCTTCCTTCAGCCAATTTAAGCTGAAGCAGCTTGTCCTTGGATCCAATTGTGGGCATGTATGGAGGACAGACACTGTCAGTACTACAGTGCACTGCTATCAAAAGGCTAATGGCTTATGGAATACTTTTTCAGGGCATAATATAGAAAAGAGTAAATAATTCTTTCTCATGTTCAAATATTTCTTTTGAAGTTACTGAGCACAAATCATGAGATTGAGATTCAGAGGGAACAAATAGTGAGATAAAAAAAAGACTACAAAGCAAAGTGTGCAGAGCCCATGAGTTGCTTGAAAGAAAAAGTAGCCCGTGATTTGGGTCAAGGGTTGAGATGGCTCATATATTTTTAAATGTAGCATTTATATCTGGAGTGCCCATATGAATCCTAATCTAATGGTCATTAATAACTCCTCACTTTTATCAGAATCACCTACTACTGACTGTTGGGAAAATTAGGCAAAATTTTATTAGAATTTCATATGACAAAGTAACCGCACTGTCATGAGCTGATTTTTTTTCTCTTTCTAAGAAAGCTGTGACACTTGTTTTTAGTTATTGATTTCCTCTTTCTTCTATATTTAATCTTTAAGGATGAAATAGTTGCTGGTATTGAAGCCCGAATTGCCGCATGGACATTCCTTCCTGTAGGTTAGTAGACAATATCATTCTTTGATCCATTTCAGTATTTTCTTTTCTTTGCTTCAATTTAAACGTGTCTCTATTGCATCAGAGAATGGTGAGTCGATGCAAATATTGCACTATGAGAATGGTCAGAAGTATGAACCACATTTTGATTACTTCCATGACAAAGCTAATCAAGTTATGGGTGGCCATCGGATTGCCACTGTATTGATGTATTTGTCTGATGTTGAGAAGGGTGGGGAAACAATTTTTCCCAATGCCGAGGTAAAGATTTTCTCATGGCTTTGATTCTCTGATGTTTCCTTTTAAAGAAACCCCTGGCTCCCTCCCCTCAATCAAAAAGAATAAAAGAAAAATGAAATCGTAATTAATTTGTTTTGCCTTTTCAGGCAAAGTTGTTGCAGCCAAAAGATGAGAGCTGGTCTGAATGTGCTCACAAAGGATATGCAGGTATATATATTTTAATATGCTCTTACAAACTATTAGCAGTCTTTAATATATTGACATAAGATTATTGTTATTTTGAACTATGTCAAAGAAACATCCATTCAAGTCTCTAGTGCATAATATCTTGTGTGCATACTTTTGCCTTCTCCTTCTTGGTAAGACGATGTTGCAAAAACATCTGCAGATGCTAGTATTTAACTTGGCTAAATATTTTGACTAAGCCAAGCCATGACTTCTTAAATTTGGACAAATTGTATAAAATTCCAGCATTGTGCATAGATAAGGCAAATTTATAGAAGCAGGAAGTTAAGATTAAATGATGTTTGACAATATATGTTTCCAACAAATTATATCAATATGAAAATATTATCATGTTATGCATTAGGTATTAAGTCAAATTTTATAATTTATTATTAATTTTTAAAAAAAGTTAGGGGTCTGTTTGGTCCTATTGTGTTTTTCTGTTTTTGAAAATTGTGCTCAAAACTCAAAAGCATAACTTAAAATTAGTTCTCAAAACTAAAATGAATAAAAGTGTGTTGGGTTGGTTTACTTAAGAAAACATTTGAAACCCTAAGATGATCACAAGCCCATCTGTAGATCACCCATGACTACTGGAATGCTTCTTTATGTATTGATATGGAGGAAGGCTCACTACTAAGTACTAACATTGAGTTCCTCTCCATTCTTAGAAGAAAAATATAGGCAGTAGAATGGACAAAAATGGTAGAAAAGTGTCTCTCAATTCTCAGGCTCTTAAATAAGCTTCTTAATGAAACTTATCAACATAGGCTCTTAAGCTTCATGCCCAAATTTATGACAAAAACTCGTGATAGAAATTTATTTAACAAGTGCAACACACCAGGCTTTTACTAGTAATAGTACATTAGTACTTGGCTTAGTTATTAGTTTAAATAGAACCATTGGATTAGTAGTTTGTAGTATATCTTATTTTCTCTACCTAATTCCTATAATTTCAACATATATTAAAAACTCAATTGGGTCCTTTCTCAGTCAAAATTGAAATAGGTGGGGCAAATGAATATATTTCACCCATTTATTGTAATTATTGTAACTTAGTTTTTTTTTCTTATTTGCTTCATTTGGCATTTACGAAATTGGTTAAAATCATATTGGTTGTGTTTTGTTGAGACTTGAGACATCTTTCTCTTGTCAAATTGTTTGCTATGTGATTGCTAATATTGATCCTATAAGTTATAACACACTAAGAATTCAATGGTTTTCTGGCACTAATTGAACCAAACCTAGCTTTACCTTGATGTTTCAGAGTTACTATTATTTCAATTTCTCGCTACTGATGTAATCTAAACACTGGCATTCCTCTCCTGTTTTATGACCGAGGATCTAAATTCTAACCCTTTCTTCTGTTTCTGTCATTTCAGTAAAGCCTCAGAAGGGTGATGCCTTGTTGTTCTTCAGTCTCCATCTGGATGCAAGTACAGATACTAAGAGCTTGCATGGAAGCTGTCCAGTCATTGAGGGCGAGAAGTGGTCTGCAACCAAGTGGATTCACGTGAGTGACTTTGAAAAACCATTCAAGCAAGTGGATAATGGAGAGTGTGTTGATGAGAATGAGAATTGCCCTAGGTGGGCTAAAGTAGGTGAATGTGACAAGAATCCACTTTATATGGTTGGTGGGGAAGGAGTAAGAGGAAGCTGTATGAAGAGTTGCAATGTCTGCACTTCTTAAGGAGTCTATTACCTTTTGTTTGCTCTGAAATGCATGTAGAGCCATAAATACATTGTCAAATATATTGTATATAACATTCATTTTTGTTGAACTTCAATATGGAACTCTGCCAGTACATTGCATAGCTGTTTTTTTTTTTTTTTTTAATACTGTTTTCTGAAAAAGCACAAGATTTTCCAATGGTCAAAGATAAGTGGTGGTGTGTGCTATGTGAAGTGGGTGTTTGCATCGCTTGCTACCACTTTTCATGCATCTTGGACATGGGTTGTGTTTGAGTAGACAACTTGATTAAGCTATTAAAATAACTGTTTATCATGCAAGTATTTATTTAATAACTGTTTATCATGTAAGCATTTATGAATAAGTTGCTTTCAATGATCAAAGAAGAACTGTAATCAAGTTATTTTTATGTAAGTTATAAGTTATTTTCGGATATTGAAATAAATTAAAAACAAGTTTTGAATTGATTTATAAACTTTTTTTTACAAGTTTTTTCAAATATTTTATAGTGTTTTGTCATAATATTGTATAAGCAAATTGTAAATAAGTTTTGAATTGACTTTTCTTTTCTGATTCTTGTGGTGTACCTATAGTTGGTTTTAAAAGGATTTTCAGGGTTCTGTTTCTCTTGCCACGGGTGAATCATTAAGGACAAAACAAATGAACCTTGCAAAAAATATTGTTGAGTTGAATGAAGTTATAGACTTATAGGTACGTTTTATATAATTTTAAAAAGTTAGGATCGTTAATTTTAGTCTCAACTTAATAATATACTCGGAATATTGTGGATGACAGTAATAATTTAACAGTTGTGCCGTTCTAAAGCTTATCCCCTATCCCCCTAAAGGGATTTTTATGAAGTTTAAAATATGTTGCCCATCTTATATGAGAAAGTGGAGGGATTTAGCTCACCGTGGAAACACACTTTAGACTTTAGAGGATACACTGCAATTAGAAACTCAATAATTGAGATAATAACTGATTTTAGATTTTGTTAAATATGATTTTATCATGAATTTTAAACTAAAAATCAATGATTATAAGTGTATTTTATCCTCTATATAGCATACTTTCTTATTTCAGTAGTCAAATATGAGAAAGTGATGCAAGCAAAAGTTGTTAGTAGAATTAGAATGTATTGATAACACATTTGACATAATTGGTAGTGAGACTTATGAGTTGTGTTTCTTAATCAAATTATTTAAGGTTTAAATTCTGATTGTACTTTAGATAATAGATAAAATAGATCGAAGATAAATATATGATCAATAATAAATGTTTTGGGTTAATTGTCTGCACTCCTAGAATAATATTGCTAGATTTTATTTTAAAAAATAAATAATTTTTTTTAATTTTTTATTATTAGATAAACTAATGTGAAGTTCATTGAATAAATCGAATATTAATGTTTAACCCTTATATAATTTCTTGGCGAAATTTATTTCATAATACAAAATGCATTTATTTGACAAAATTTATGTTTAAGCCTAAAGCATGTGAGCCTTTTAAACGGTAGAAGGCCAAAATTCCACCATATAAACACCCATTGCGGTCTATGCCAAGTGACCCTCCCTTCACAAATTGCATATGGTAGATGGGTCTAAAAACGTCACGTTATAGCGTTAGTGTTATGGTGCGCTATAATGGTTATTTGACAAAATTGTGCAAAACCAAAAGCAAATAGGGTTTTTTTTTTTCATCTTTTCATTTTTTGAAAGCAACTAAAGAACCTGGTTGTAGCTGGATTGAGTTGAAAAGTTTGAGTACTCATGCATTTTTTGTTGTTGGAGACGATATGCATCCTCAAATTGATGAAATACGGTTGGCGTTAAAACTACTGTTAACCAAGTTGATGAAAGATGAAGGATGTCAACCTCTTTTGGATTCATTGCCCCTCCTGAAACTATCATTGATGATTTGAAAGGTATTATTTGATAAATGTTCCCATTCTTTACCAATCAATGTTTCCAATTAATAGTGATTTTTCTTTTGTTGTATGGATTAAGGTACGGTTTAATTCCTACTGTTAAAGAAGGCATCTTAGTAACTGTATTAAGAATTTGAGATAAATACAAAGTGAATCTGAATCAACATCTTCTTGTCTTTAAACTTATTTGCTCCACTTGCTTTCCTTTTCTTTGTGGTATATTGGTTTTTATCGATAGAGTTTCAACTTTTATTTTGATTCTTAACTTTCTTTTTTCATTTTTCCTTATTCTCGTAGATCAAGAAGGCAGCCATGAGATACAACTTAGGGTTTGTAGTGGCTTGCCGCAACATTGGGGAGATGATTAACCCATGCACAATGTAAGACTATTGTTCATTATATTCAGAAACCTCTATTTTATCTTTTATATAATTTCTTTGATTAAGATTTTTGTGTGAAGATTCTTTTACATTTGAGAAATTTGTCCTTTTCTGTTGTGCATTTAGAAATAAGTTTGTTTATATTGAAGAATGCATGTTACCATTCTTCCTCCAATCCTAGAAGTTGTTATTACCACATTCTTGTTTTCCATCATTTGGTAACAATATATATATTCTTCCCTCCCTTCATAAAATTTCAAGCTGTGATTGATATGTGCAAATGATTAGTTCAGTAGTCATGCTGTTTATGGGGCAAATACTGACATGAATCACAATCCGAATCTGGAAAAAGGTCACTAGTCATTTTATCCTCTCAGGTCAACCAGCTAACAAATTATACTTGCTATAATTCCAACTATATAATGCTTTGGCAATATCTTAAACTCCAAGGTGTTCTTTTTCGTTTAAATTGGCCAAGCTCATATAGACCAAAAAGAAAAGCAAAGCTCATCAATAGATACTACAGTCCCATCATAGATCAATTTAACGACCAAACACGTGTGTTTGGATGAGAAAATTTAAAATTCTAAGAAATTTAAAATTTTAAGAATTTCAAATACTTCAATTGAAATTCTTTTATTTTCAAAATTTTGTGTTTGGATAAAAAAAATTAAAATTAAGAATTTTCAACATTTTAAGGATTTCGGGAATTCAAGTAGAAGAGATGACGAAAGTTAATAAGGGAATACGCGAAGATTTTAAAAGATTCTTTTATAAAAAAAAAATTTCAATTTCTCATCTTTTAGAAGGAAATTGAAATTCTACATTTTTAGTTGTTTAAAATTTTGTTTTAAAATTTTAAAAATTTAAATTCTTCAAAAAAAAAAAACATCCAAACAATGAATTCTAAATTATAGAAATTCCAATTTTTAGATAAATTACTTTTCTCAATTAAAATTCTCTATCCAAACATAAAACCTATGAAAATTGATGGTATGGAATATGGATGGAGTTCTAGAAGTACACATGTATTTATTATTGGGTATATAACGATAAAATTTTGTTCTTTCAAAGTCCTTGGTGTAAGTACGGGCAAATGCATCTTATATGCTGTGGGGTAATTATTTCCACCAGATTTTTTTTTGTTAATGTATACAAATTTTTTTTTATCCCCATAAAAGTTATATATTGTCCTCATTAGATTTTTTTAATCCAAAATCCTGATAAACATAAGATATTTAATACAAAAATTATATGTTCAAGTTCAAATTATTTAATCCAATTCTCATTATTATTATAATAACATAAAAAAAATATATCACACATTGCATAGAATACACCATTGTAACATTACAAAAATAATTCAATAATTATTTAAATAAAAATTATCTAAATATATCTTTTAGTAAAAAAAAAGATAGATTAAATTATTTTAATATATTAGATTGTTATATTTTTTGAAAAAAATATTAGTATAATAATATATTAGATTGGATAAAAATAAGAGATAAAAAAATTGGTTAAACAATCTCTCTTGATGAACTACTCAAGGATTGAGAAGAAGAAAGAAAGTGGAGAAATAAATTGGGTTGACACAAAGATAATGAAGAATTCAAATTACTTATTTTAAGAGGTGAGTAAAAATTATATATTTTTAAAACTTTTATGATAATTCTTTTAGGAATATTTTCATTTTATACTGTATTCTTGATATAAAGAAATTATGATTAATGATATTTTATACTGTTGGTTATTTTAGTAAGTGACATTACATTTCAAGCACTAAATTAATATTTCACACACTAAATTAGTATTGACGATACAAAATATATAATATTTTTAAAGTATAAAAATATGTAAAAGACAATTATAATTGGTAAAAGTTTAATTACTTTATATTTTTTTATTATGATATTATATATTTTATAGTATTTATTCATATTTTACTTTTGTAAAAATATTAGAAATTATTTATTGTCTCTACTAACAATTTTTTTTTTGATCCATTGGTGGTTATAAGTGTGAAGTTACTACACATCTAAGATCTTCACTAAAACTACACGAAAGAAAAATTGTTCTGCTACAGTCTGCTTTATTGTTGGAATCCATGGATCATTATTTTCTTCTATATTCACTTGCTGAGTTTCTGTCTTATTACTTTTGATCTAATTCCCTGGTGAAACTGATAGCTCTATGCATATAGTTTTATGCACAAGGAAATCCTCAACACCCAAGAGCAGTAATTTGAGGAAACCCTATCAGGGGTGAGAGGATAGGATTCTTGGGCAGGCACCACCCTCCACCCTTCTCATTCATTGTAGAAATATTTATTCATACATGTAATTACATGATCTACAGACAAGTTATTTTTAGAATTTTTGGTTCTTGTATCGTGGTTGCCGAGGTCTGATATGATTTTCTAAATTGTTGGTTGTTTTGTGTTTATATGATTTGTTAAAGGAAATAACTCGATCTGATGCTCATTTCTTGCAAGATTGCTTCTACATAAACATGATATTGTATGACAATAAGGCACACTTGCATCTAACAAAAGCAACATACAAGCTTGTTAATCCATGGCTTGTGACCTCTACTACCTTGTGTTGGACCATGTTTTCAGTAAAATGTAAAACAGTACTGACATAATGTAAAACAAATAATGTTGAATGCTAGTGGCCTAGCACGTTTTTTTGTTTTTGCTTTTGGAGATGAGTGGCATATCACGTTGATATAGTCAAAACATGATAATTTCAAATGTTAATCATAACTTATTAGTAATGTAACAAAAAAAACAACTTATTAGTAATAAAATTACCCTTTCCATAAGTGTCATAATACGTGCTTCAATTAGTTAGATTCTTACAAAATACATTTTTGAGAATGGATCAAATTTTTAAGTATGACTAAATTTTTGAGAATGGGTCAAACTTATGGGGGAAATATGTTGGGGTTCCACCATAGGGCTAAAAATTTTAATTATAGTGGTTACTAAACATTATTTAGGGTTCAAAATTTTCTCTTCCTTAAAAATAATAATGAAAAGGCTTTGTATTCAATTAAATATGTTTGACCCCAATAAAATAAAACTTGCAAAATCAAGAAAAAGTATATATAATTTAAATTAAGGTCCAACATAAATTATTATCGTTTTTTTATATGATAATGAAAATGAAATTTAAACCTAAAAGCTTATGTAAATTATCTAAACTTTTTACCACTTAAGTCAACTCTAGCAGGTATAAAATTTACTCATTTAAAATTTTACACACACAATCACTTTAAATTTAAAAAGAGTCACAAACCAACTATTAAGGCTATTTAAAGTATAACTCCAACCTATTTCTCCACAATTTTCAATTTTTCAATGTTTTTTTTATACTAGTGGAAGAAAGACTCATTGTGCCTGCGTCTATCAATTGAGAAAGATGTAGAAGATTATCAAATGAGAAGAAGTAGAAGATTATGAGTGGTTTGTAGCAGTTAAAGGATTAATATATAAAAATGTGGAATACTGAATAAAAAATGAGAAAATAAAATTAAAATAGAGAAATAAATAGGTAGTTAATTTGTGGCAAATAAAAGACAAATGTCTAAAAACATTCAAAACCAAATGTGGATAACTATACCTATACCTATAGATGCATGGATGATTTAATTTCCTTTTTATTTTTGGTCGATATACGATTTATACCACATATTAATTAATAACTATAATTACATTATTTAATTTTGGATTACGGCCCATATAGAAAACCCATCTAATGTGCATGTCCAATGAATTTATCGGAAACAGTTAGTGGACATGTCTAGTTTCTTTCTGATATTGAAACTAAAAGGAAGTGGCAATTGTTTTCTTGGTGCCAACATAAGATGAATAATTTTAATATTATCTTTTGGTAAAACTGATATATGTATAATAACCTTCATAATCCATAAGGACTATTTATTATTAAATTAAAATTAATTATCACAAAATTTATTATATAAATTTATAAGGGTATTAAATATATATTAAAATTTTTAATATTATATATAACGATATTAATTATTTTATAACATAATTAGTTTATTAACGCGAAATCCGTATCTGTTGTAAGAAAGAAAAGTATTGAACTTGCCTATCTTGTGTTGGGTGCACAAGAAAAGTGCCGGGTGCAGAAATCAATTGCCAACGAGGGTTTAACGTTCTTGCATCTTTTTCGCACTCACGTTCTCATTTTTGTAGTTCAACCTCCAGCAAGCATTCTCAAGCTCCTCCTCTGGTAACACTTCTTCTGCGCACGTTTGCTTCATTGTCTTTTGCTCTTTCTTTTGTTAAAAATATAATATTTAGGTGCCATTTGTTTCTCTCTCTCTAAAGTGAATGTGGAATTTTAAATCATATGTTATGGGTAGATGTTTCTAATGATCTTTGGATATTTCCCAGCTATTTCTTTTAATTCTGTCTCACTTATAAATCAATCATTGACAGCAAGCAAATAATAGATGTTGTAGTATGTATTACTGATTCTTTGTTCTTCTATCTTTCAAGTTGCAAGACAATAAGAATCCCCAAAAAACTAGAGATAACAGTGATTAGATGTGTTTGTTAAAACTTAATGAAATGGAAATTGCATCTGAAGCTGTATGTAAAAACTAGAAATGTTTCTGAAAGAGTCTCTAATATAGCATAAGATAAGGATTTGTTCATTTCCGTCTTAATAAAACAAATTGTTGTTTAGGTTTGTGGCTTCATGCTGGTGTCATTGGTTTGGTCATAGTTGTTCCCTGGCCTGGCATTGTCTTTGACTCTTGAATCTTGAGCCAGTTCCTTTTTTGGGTTGTTGAACATTCCGGGCTTTAAAACATTCCCTTCTACCAGTCATATTCTTGCACTTCTAAAAAATGGAAAACTCAGATACGAAGCTGACAACTTCATCCCTGCCTCCACCACCTCCAGTATCTGCGGAGGAGCCAGAGCCCAAGAAGTTGAAGATGTCCACCACAACTTCTGATGATGAAGAATGTGCAGCTGGCACAGGCACCAAGAAAAGATACAAGCGCCGTAAGGTTGCTATTTTCTTTGCTTACTGTGGTGTTGGTTATCAGGGTATGCAGAAAAACCCTGGTGCAAAGACTATTGAAGGTGACCTAGAAGAAGTCTTGTATGTGTCTGGAGCTGTCCCTGAACAGGATCGTGGAGTCCCTAAACGATATGACTGGGCTCGCTCAGCTAGAACTGATAAAGGAGTTAGTGCTGTTGGTCAGGTTGTCTCAGGCCGGTTCTATATTGATCCACCTGGCCTTGTTGACCGCCTTAATTCAAACCTTCCTTCTCAGATAAGGATCTTTGGTTACAAACGTGTGACAGCTTCTTTTAATGCCAAGAAGTTTTGCGACCGGAGGAGGTATGTCTACCTCATTCCTGTGTTTGCTCTTGATCCTAGCTGTCATCGTGATAGAGAGACCGTCATGGCTAGTTTGGGATCTGGAAATGAGCTTGTTAAGTGTTTGGAGTGTTCTGAGAGGGGCCGAAAGGTGATAGGATTAGTTGGTAATCGTAAGAAGAATCTGGAACTAGAAGCTGTGGATGTCGAGGCTGGTATTTCATCAAACAGAGACTCTGGAGTTACAGAGGATGTGGAGGTTTCTTTGAGCAAAGGTGATGATAATCATTTAAATGAGGAATATGGGAATGATAATAAGGGTGGCATGAACTCTAAAACTGGCCTTGAGACTATGGTTCCGGTTCAGGAAGAGGGTACTCCTTTTAATGGTGAATCTGTGAATAATTCAGACATTCTTGAGGATGAAAAAGTTAATGGTGAGGATAAGCTAACCAATGGAAGTGGGTTTTGTTATGGTGAGAAGGAGAGAGAGAGATTTAATAAGATTTTGAAGTATTTCGTCGGGACTCATAATTTCCATAACTTCACCACCAGAACAAAAGCTGAGGACCCCGCTGCTCGACGTTACATTATTTCATTGAATGCAAACACCACTCTTGTAGTTGAAGGCATGGAATTTGTAAAGTGTGAGGTCGTGGGACAGAGCTTCATGCTTCATCAGATACGGAAGATGATTGGGATGGCAGTGGCAATCATGAGAAATTGTGCACCGGAGTCACTTATCGATAAAGCTTTGCAGCAGTGAGTACAACTTCTATTGTTTATTATGACAAGTTTCTATTTAAAATGCAGTGCGATTCTCATTGGATGTAATTTTTTATTTTCACTTTTGTTTTCCTAAATGCAGGGATGTTAACATTAATGTGCCTACTGCCCCTGAGGTTGGATTATATTTGGATGAGTGCTTCTTTACTTCATATAACCAGAAGTGGAAAGATCATGAAGAGTTGTCCATGAAAGCATATGAAAAAGATGCTGAGGAGTTCAAAATGAAGTACATATACTCTCATATTGCTTCCACAGAACAGAAGGAAGGAACTGTCGCTCTTTGGTTGCATTCTTTGAACCATAGAAATTATCCAGATCTGCATGTTATCAATGAGGAAGCCATCCCCGATAACAAGAGTGCTGATCCCAAAGAAGCCATCACTGATAACAAGAGTGCTGATCCCAAAGATGCCATCACCGATAACAAGGGTGCTGATCTCGAAGAACACATCACCGATAACAATCCTGTAGTTGTGACTCAGTGAACTGTGTTCCAGTTGTTCAATATGAACTCTTTCTTTCTAATGGATTTGTGCCTCACTTTTCACTACTTCTGGTTGATTACTATTTGCCTAGCATCCCTGCTTCGCTACATATACATACAATCAATATACAAAAGATGTGATCTGTTTCTGTGTCCAACACTCACCCACTCGGTAAAGACACTAAAAGAAATTAAATAATATTTTTGTTATATTTTGTGGGTGTTTTATTGTTCAGTATGATTTTTACTTATCTAAACCATGGCTGAGCAATGGTCATTTATTTGTGCTGTAAATTGAAATCCATTGCAAAAGAGAAATGCCTATATAGCACTTGCAAATCTAACTCAGCTGATTCATCTATTTATGGCGATTGCAAATTTCATCTACTATTTATGATCTTATGGTTAGTACATGTTTTGTTAAGGGTGATTTAAACTTGGCATGCTTTCATTATATTATAGGGCTCACTACAGATAATGCATTGCTGTACATGTGGATTATAGACAACGAATCGATAATGTTAAGTAAGCACAAGTTGCCTAATTATATGTCCTTCATTAATGCAAGTTAACAACTCTTTTTGTGCCCCTGGAAGATCAACAATGACCTCGTACAAGTAAAACGATTATATTCAAATTTGCTAGAGGTAAAGTAAAATGTCGTGGATTTCGTTGTTGTTGTGGGCAAGATTAAGCTGATGTTTATACTGAGTTTATTTACTAAGATATTTGCAATGCTGTATACAATGCAGAAAGATGCAGAGCTTTAATATTTGCTTGTGGAAAGTAGTAATTTAGAGTTTTCATCCTCTCATGTGAAATTTCTACCTAGATCTTCAAATGTTACAATCTCAACCATCAAAACTTCATGTCTACATTTTTTTATTATTTAAATTTGCTCTCTTTCTTTAAATTAAGGGCTATGATTTCACATGACCATAATGTCACATGAGAGAATCCATTCCCCCTATGGGATGATTATATTTTATCTGCTCTCCAAACAGTTTTCCATTCTTACGAAAGTGTTGTGTTGTTTTTATTTTGCACTGGCCGACAGTACAACTTAGTCAAATGACAACTGAATCTTAATCTATACAAACTAATAGCTGCATAACAGAAGATACAATACCTCACTCATAATTCCATACCAATACGTGTATTGAATCAGCCAAATGTCCTTAGTAATAATAAATGGTATGTGTTGGTGTTTCATATGCTATCTGCGACTGATTTCTAAACTTTTTTTTAATAAGTTTGCAATTATATTTTCATAATTTAACAGATTTAAAACATTAATTTGTATTTACATTTCATCTATGCTACTATAAAATATAAATAATATATAAGATAACAAATTAAATAATAGAAAGGAAAATGCAAATAATTATGGTTAAATTACATTTAACATGGTAGGTATATATTTATTTGCATTTATATATGTTAATGTTGCTTTTCGATTTTCCCCCCAATTAGAATGCAAGAGATCAAAACATATGACTCTTAGCAAAAAATTTAGCATAACAAAAATTAAAAAGTTCAACTTATATACGCAACAAGTGTAAAATACTTTCTTTCTTTCTTCGTACCCATTGCCCATTGCCCAGAGGCTCTTCGCTATGCGAAGGTATGGGGGAGGGATGTTGTACGCAGCCTTACCCTTGCATATGCAAAGAGGCTGTTTCCGGATTCGAACCCATGACCAACAAGTCACCAAGGCACAACTTTACCGCTGCACCAGGGCTCGTCCTCCAACAAGTGTAAAATACTTATTTAAGAAAAAAGAGTGTAAAACATATTTACAAACACATCTAAGAAAATTTGACTGTTTTTATTTTTTTAGAGGAATTTGACTGTTTTATTATATCTTCCTATTCATTAATATATGACGTGGCGATAGGGTAAATTCTTATTAGATATTTGCATAAAAATAATTTGAATTGATAGTATAAATCAATTAAACATGATTAAAGTGAAAGCAGTAAGACTTGTGCTTTAGTAATACATAGATAGATTAGAAAGATACATAATAGATGGGTTGATGCAAGCACCACCTTAAGTTGCACATGACAACTTCGATTCCTTAAGCTTTTCTTTGCCAAAAAGAGAAATAAAGTAAGAAATGGAGACGTACTAGAATTCATTTTTATTATAAATTACTGATAGAATGCTTACATAGGCTCTATCATTTTGAATCTATCTTGTGACAAGGGTCTAGATGGACGTTTTCTTTATTATTTTTTATTTATGCAAAGGCATATTGTACTGTTGGCAGTTGGCAATATTGTACTGTTAATGAAAGTATTTTGATTGCATTATCAAAATCAGTTAACTTATTCAGTTTTAACCAAATAGGGTCATTCAAATTGTACCTGAAATAGATATTGCTTTTGGGGGGAGGAAGCATATGAGAGAGAGAAGGAATGGGGAGGCACTTGCATTATGTTTCTGATGTCATACAAATGGTTTTGGTTTTTTATTTTGTTTACAGAAAGATGAATATAATGATGCAATTGTTGTTAATAGGAGCCAATATTTGCATGCTTTTCTTGCCTCTTCGTATCTTAAACAATATTAGCCCCTTTTAGTACTTCAAATTAACCCTTCAATGCATATTGCATCACCATTACATAATTCACTCACTCCTATTCCCTTACATCTCTTCTTCTTCTTTGTCTTATTTCTTCTCTCATTTCAAAAAATGGGAAGGCCTCCTTGTTGTGACAAATCCAATGTGAAAAGGGGTCTTTGGACTCCTGAGGAAGATGCTAAAATACTTGCCTATGTGGTCAATCATGGAACTGGAAACTGGACATTGGTTCCGAAGAAAGCAGGTTTCTTTGAACCTCTAACTTTAAAAAGAAAAATGTAAAAATAGGTATTAAGAGACAAAATTTCATATGGTGCAACTTTACTCACTTTTTCTTGAATTTGTTTGCAGGGCTTAACAGGTGTGGTAAAAGCTGCAGGCTAAGATGGACCAACTACCTAAGACCTGACCTCAAGCATGATGGTTTTACTCCCCAAGAAGAAGAGCTCATTATTAACCTACATGGAGCCATAGGAAGCAGGTATGTTCTACTCTTAATATTTGGAAAAATTCTTGTGTAGCCTCAGTGCAATGTATGAAACCAATATGAAAGGTGGCACATTAAAACTACATAATCAGATTGGCTTTGAAGTTTAAAATAAAATCTAAATCTTGAGTGTAATTTACCTTCTGTATAAGAACTTATCTTGCATCATTTTTTGTAGTTTAACTGCATATTCCATTCACCTATATGCCTTATTTTGGAAAGGGGATCTAATTTTTCTAAAGTGCATATAATTAATTCCAAGCTATATCTCATCACTGTATAAGGGTACAATTAACTAAATTCTGTTTTTTTTTTCTGATATAGCTATTAGTCTCACAAAATAAGCAAAATTAGCACGACAAAACTTTATGCACTTGTTGGTTTATGTTGCATGAGAAAAAAATACAAACTCAGCTGTCTTGGTTTATTGAGAGAATGAACTAACCATAAACTTTGACATGCATAAAAAATGTGCCAACTATATAACCCACCCCCCCGCCCCCTTCATTTTTCTTAGCTTTCCTTTTAACATTTTTTTAAGACAAAAAGCTAATCACCTTATTTGTGACATCTAATGACAAACATTTTTTTTTAACATAGATGGTCTATAATTGCAAAAAGACTACCCGGAAGAACAGACAATGATGTCAAGAACTACTGGAACACAAAGCTAAGGAAGAAGCTTATGAAGATGGGAATTGATCCGGTAACACATAAGCCGGTATCACAAGTCCTCTCTGACTTGGGAAGCATTAGTGGCCTCCCAAACACCACCACAAACCAAATTGCTTTTATCAACAAGGACTTGATGATGAGCAACATGCTACCAATTACCAAAACTGAACCATCAGGTTCCAACAAGTCAACGGTGGAGCACACACAAGAGGGTCAAGTTCCCTCATGGGAACACCACATTCCTTACCAAGTTATCATCAACTCCGAAAATATTCAATCACATGTCTTAAGTGAAGCTGCATCCTCAACCTCATCCTCATCTTCCTCTAATATCACGCAATTAGGATCACCACAATCCTACTCTTGCCAAACCCCTCAGGCTCAAATTGCCCCTCCTTGTTCCTCCTTTGATTGGAGTGAGTTTCTTCAAAGTGACTCATTTAATTGGTCATTGAACCCCTCCTCAGGTATAATTCAAAGTGAAGCTGAACTTTCCAACAATGCCAAAAGCAATGGCAATGACATGCAAGGAGGTGCAAGTGAGGGTTCTGGTTCTGGTGCTGTTGCTTGCGGTGCAAGCATGGAATATCAAATTAACAAGCAGTGTGAAGCTCATTCATTTGTGGATGGTATTTTGGACAGGGATAGTGAGATAAGAGCAGCATTCCCTGAGCTTTTGGATGCTTCTTTTGACTGCTAAGTGCTTAGTTGTATCATTTTGTTTTCTGCTTATTGAAAATTAGTAGGATAATTAAGTACTAGACTTTTCACATTAGACTCAGTCCCTAGGATGTGGAAAAAAAGTTAGACCATTCATTATGCTTTTCTAGTTTCAGATTTTATTATGATTTAGCCTCTTTAGTCTTTACTATGTCTCTTTAAATGAGTTAGCATCCTTGTTCCTCCTTTTCAATGCCTTTTTTAGTTTTTGAGGGTATGGTAATAACAGGTTATGGGTCACCCACGAATTCGAATTGACCCAAACAAATCCAAATAATGAGTTGGGTAATTTTTGTTTTTGGATCATACCCGAGCCAAATCAATCAAACTTGTTGAGTTTTGAATTGTGTCACGGGTTTTAATATCCAAACCTGTTGACACGTTAATTTGTATTAAATTATTATTATTATTATTAATATATGTAATATGTAATATATATTTTTAAATTTTAAAAAAAACAAATATCATTGATTATTGATTATATAGACTTAACAATCTGAATTAAGTAAACATCAATGCATCCTTAACCTTTAAGATCAAAATAACAAGAGTTTTATTGATTAAGGTCACTTTAGATGGACTTCTAAAAATATTTCGAATCTATTTACAAAGAATAGATCTCATAATGTTACATTAGTTTTGGTAGAAAACAATATCAAGAAAAAATCATGTTTGATTCATTTAATAAAAAAATTAACTTATAAAAAATTTAGTTTATAAAAAATGTGGCATTTAAAAAAAGGACAGACAAAATTAAAAATTTTCACCCGTTAACCTAATCCAACCTAAACCGTTTACAACCAGGTTGATTTGAGTGGGTTTCATTTTTTTTTTATAAAATTGATTCAAACCAACCCGTTTAAATTTGATTTGATTGAATCACATGTTTAACTAAATCCAATCCAAACTGACCCTCTTGTACTACTATTTGATTGAGTTTTTGGAAAAATTAAATGTTTATTTTTTAAAACAATCTGTTGCTACACATATACTTAATCTTGAGTAAATATGTAGTTATATGATTAAGATTAATTCTTTCTAGCGCTTTCACGTCATAAATGTCGATATTCATACTTCGCTTACTTCTTGTGGCTTCCTTACTAGTGTTAGGACCTCCTATAAATAGGAAATTCTTAATGTGGATAAATATTTGTACGAAATGTTATTATTATTATTATTATTATTATTATTATTATTATTATTATTATTATTATTATTATTATTATTATTATTATTATTGATCAAATAAAAAATACAGTTCTTTTTTTATAAAAATATTATAAATGTATGTTAAATTTTATTATTTTTTTCATTTATGTTAGATTGTTTAGTTAATTATGAAAAATATGAGGTATACCTAACAAAAAAAAAAGATCTACCATTACTTTGTTAGGTGTGATTAAAAGTATATGGATTGAGTTTGACCTGTTTATTTGTCAAAGGTTTTTCTAAGAATATGAGTTTGACCTATATAAAAATTTGACCTGACCTACAAGTTTATTTTAAAGATCTAGTTTATCATAATTTAACACTAAAACAAAGATAAAAATATATATAAGACTTTATAAGAATCAAACCTAATTTATTTATATGATATAATCATATTTTTAAGGTTTAATATAACATTTATAATCCTTATTTAAAAATAGATTTTGTCATAAGACATTTAAATAAGACATAAATTTATTTTTTTAATAAACTTAATTATAAAATTTTAACTTGACCTTTTATATAGATATGCATGATTAACATTTGAAAGATAAATAAATGTAAGATTTTAATAATATAAATTATAACAAATTTAATATAATAATAATACTAGCATTGAATAAATATTTATAATTTTTTATATAGGTCATTCTTTTAGGTCTAAAAGACTCTTTGAATGATTTAGTGTCTAACGTGTTTAACTAAATAGACTTTCTTAAAAAAATTTAAATGACCAATATTGTCTGAAAAGATCTAATATGAGGCTTGATGTAGAGTAAATCATAGATCTCTATCAAGTGATATAACCTATTTTCACTTCTATTTATTACTAAACGTGTAATTATTTGTCAATTTTTTTTAACTTAATCATAATTCTTAACTGTAAGTCTTTGAGAATTAGGAATGTAATTTTGAAGGAAAAACTTTCTTAACCATAATTATCCTAACCAGATCAACTTAGATTAGTCGAATCCCCAATGTAGTATTTGGATACTAGTAATCCTTGACCCAAAAATGAATAACAAACCCTGAAAATGAGCAAGAGATATCAGTCGTTCAGTTATTGTCTAATTCCCTAAAATGTAGCATCACCAAAAGTAGATAAGAACACTTGTTAATTAGCTTGCAGATATAGCAACTGTCTGAATGGATCAGTCAAAAATTGTACGGATATGACCCTAAACATAGAAAGCTAGCTATTTACTATATTTACATGTACAAGCTCTTATAACAAAAAAGAATAATATGTAAATGCATTATCCACCACTTGCCTAATATTCTCTCTCTCTCTCTCTCTCTAACTAAAAAAAACAGTTAGGTGATCAGTTAAAAATTCTTAATTAATTGATAGAAGGGATATTTCAGAACCATCATATCATAAGAGAAACAAAGAAAAAAGAACACAAACTTTGATTCATCATGAACACATTGCCGAGATCATCATTTTCATTTCGAAGGCAAGGATCTTCTGGTCGAATATGGCAAGATCAGATACAATTCGTGGAACCAAATGCCAATGCCAGTGCTAGTCTTGGTACATCTTTGGGGAATAACAAAATCATCAAGGAGAAAAATGTGTCACAAATTGAAGGGGACATAATGGGAAGAAGGTTGCATGATAATAGTAAACGTGTCACACGCTCATCTTCTGCATCTAAAATTCATAATAATAAGGTACATCGAGGTTTTTTCTATTCCATTTTTGGGCGATGTATGAGTCCTCCAGCAAGTCGAGATTGATCAGACTTATCATTTCTTATACAACAAATTAGGGTATTTTTTGGGACATATTATTGGGTTTTTCATGTTATGCAAATACTGTCTCCGTTCTATTTCCAATGAACATATTCTCGTTGTTCTTAATACATTCCATGTTCTTCAATATGATCTTATTAGTGTTATTATGCTTATAATGTTTTTAAGCTATAACGAATTGAATGTTCAATAACAACAAAGCAAATAAGCAAAAAAAAAAAAAATGCGAAATTTGCAAATGTTTTTAAGCCGTTCAGAAAATTCCAGCATCAATGTACGAGGAGATGTTGCCATGCATGTGGGAATAAAAGATATACAGTATAACGTAGATGCTAACAAAGTGCTTTTGCCTGCTATTTATTGTAATTGGTGAATTTTAGGTGGGTCTATTCAAGGTGTTTTTAGCATAACATGAAATTTACCTAATAATAAAAGGTGTTTTTTTCTCTCTCCATGTAGAAAGGATATCCCTAGAAGTTAGAACATTAAAGTAGGTACACCCTGTTTAACAATGTTTTTTTTTCATATATAGTTGTCTACTGATTGTCTTAGATCTTGTTGATTAATAAAAAAAAATGTGTTATTAAAATTATTCATCATAAAATAAGGATAATGGTGAAGTAAAAAGAAAATTGAGCGTGAGTAGTGAATAAAAAAGATAAATAAATAAATACTAGAGAATGAAGAAAGACTAAAACCAATTATTCCTTACTTGCATTATGAATAATGTAAAAATTATTAATCATGTTTGTTTTTCATTTTTAAAAAATAATCATAAGTTTTTAATTGGGCTCAATGAAAGATTAACCTAATCATAAGTCTGAACTCTAATCAATAGGCGATTTGTTACAGTAGTACATATTTGATTTCCCTTATATATGAAATAAATTCCACCGAAAGAATTGGTCTCACCATGTTGTGCACGATTCTGGCTCAAACAAGAACAAGAATATCTCATATCATATCTAGTCTAGAGTAAAAATAAATAAAGTTAGCTTGACCCACGTGCCTTGCCGTCAACCCAACCCACCAGAATGGACTAGACAGTTGAGCCATTTTAGATTGCTATAGTCAATTCATTCACTCAATATTATAATGGATGGATTGGAAAATCATATTGTCTAAATAAAAAAAAACTAAAAGTGAATGGATAAGAAAGGTTAAAATGTGAATGAGAATAAGGATTGGAGAATATTGAGAATTGACTTTGGTAACCTGAAATTAGGGAATGTGAATGATTTTTTTTTTAAGCAAAAAATAGCATCTCATCTCATTCCTATGACAACTTGTCGGTAATGTAAGTCGGTGAGTTCAGTGTTGAAGTGAATTGATTGACCTAAATGGTTGAACCAGTTTTGTCAATATTTGGTTATAAAAGGCCAGGTATCTCACCAAATGGGAGAGAAGGTAAGGAAAACAGGCTAGAATAGATCATGTTATACTGTTGTTACATTTCTCTTTCTCATTGCTTAAATTGAACTATTTGAGAGAACCATTTAATACTAGATTTAAACCTCTCCTAAAATGAAAAGTGTGCTTTCCATATTTCTTAAAATCGTTCAATGATTAAGATGCTTATATGCAATTACATATTTCTTATTT
The DNA here is from genome assembly GCF_000004515.6 of Glycine max. Classification (NCBI taxonomy): domain Eukaryota; kingdom Viridiplantae; phylum Streptophyta; class Magnoliopsida; order Fabales; family Fabaceae; genus Glycine; species Glycine max. The sequence continues at coordinate 1,828,141 of NC_038255.2, read as the reverse complement.
TGATTTACATTTCTATTTTGCAAAAGAAATTCATTGCAAAAGTTAGCAATTGATTTTATCTCCAATTTTTTCTCAAATTAATTAAACCATTATTGCAATAGTCCTTTGTATTGTCGAAATCACTAATTGACCTTCGGCATCTCGTGTTTGATTACAAGAGAAACTCAATTTGACTCAGATAATATACTTGACAAACTGTTATATCCTTAAAATTAAGCGCATCCTTTAAGCTTTTATGAGAAGTATTTATCATTGCTAAATAGTTAATGCCATGTATGCATTAGTTTTTCAACAAGTTAAAAAGTTCCATTTTCTAATTATTACTCTCTCGAGTAATCTTTAAAATGACACTCAAGTATTGAATATCAGTAAACTTGTTATTTCAATACAAGTCAAGGATCAATTTGTGAAGAATTTTTTAACATTTAAGAGACTTCTTAGCACAATTTCTAATACTTCTATCACTGCTTAAGTATTCTTTTGTTCTTTTTAACTTTTTAAAAGCCACTCAGGAGAGAAAGTAATAAATCAAGTATAAATTCAGTGATTTACAATGTCATGATATTCATGTAGTCTTGCAATGACCTTAATTCAGAAGTCATAACGGGCTTCAGGGACTGCATGTATATTTGAGAAAGATAAATTGCACATTGATAATTTCTAATTTGATTATTCTCATTACTGTACATTGAACAAATTTTATATCAATGAATCAAGAAATTCAAAGATACATTGCGGTTAGCTACCGAATCTCATTTCAACACTTGTAATCATTATGAGATATAATACGGTTAAAACGCTTTATGTTAAAGCTTAGACTTAAAAGCCAAACTGGTTGAAGTTGCTGTAGTCAAGTTTATTCAACCGTATTGCACATAATAAATGCTCTGGCAAGTCTTCGGCCTTGTTTCCCTATATCATGAAGACAATAGAAAGTATATCATGTACCAAGACTTGTTAATCTTCCAATATTAACAAATTGTATGAGTAAAAGAAAAATTGTATATGCCCAGACAGTGGTTTTAATATTGTCATCTAATTCTAATTCTAAACCGTCCCGTTGTTTGTTGAATTTTATAATAACTATCTTAAAAGTCATTCTAACGATGAATTTTGATGGTTAACGATGTAAATTTGTTTATATTGGCAGTATAAAGAAATTAAACTCAGAGAATATAAAAGGAGTAAGCTTAACACTTGGTTAATACAGAAGAAAATTTATGTTGCCAATAAAATGGTAAGAAAATTACCTGAATTGTCAGACCGAAATCTAGGTTACATAGCTTCAGTCTTTCAATGAAGCCTTCAAATCCCTTTCTTGCAATATAGCTAAATCTGTGTACATCCAAATCTATCTCGAGATAGTTTTCTCCCTGTGAAAGAAATAGCATCAGATTAGGAATCTTTTGACAGCTCAAAATATTTTGAGATAACTCAAGCTCACTAGAGATAGAGTAACATATGTGCATTAATAAGTTTACAAATTCGCATGCGAAAATGAAGGCAAATGGTGAGAGGAAGATCAAAATAACGAAAATAAAACCAGTTGTCTAAATGAGCTTCTAAAATGCTACAGCAGCATGAATAAAAGACAAATAAATTTATTGATATGATTCCCAAGAATGATCTACTGAAACAGAAACTTTAGATGATTGCTTCAATGCAAGATTAAGTGGTCATCCACAGAGAAATTATCGAAGGATATTAAATCCGTAACTAGAATAAGCAAGTGTATGTACCAAGAAAAATTCGTGCTGAGGACGTGAGAGAACTGGTTTTTCGTTGTAAGCATTCATAAGCTTCTTTTCAGTTGTGCTTAAAGACAGATTCTCCAAATTTGCCACTCTGCCTAAAATTTTTAATCTCTCCCTAAAGGGTGCAATTGTGTCTAGAGGGAAGCCTTTTACTCTCTCCACTTCATCATTGATCAATTTCTGTCCAGGAATAAAAGAACAGGCACACTTATTAAGAAACTGAGTAAAAACTATAGACATACAGTTACAGAGGAAACATCTTATGTAACATGAGGCACAATGAAAGTAAAAAAGGATAAAGACTAAAGAGCATAACCCCTTACACTAATGCTTTCCCGGAATTGGTCTGGAAGGTCTTTAGAGTATTTTTCAGATAGTTTAAAGTACAAAACCACATTCATTCCTTCACCATCATTTTCACTTTGGAAGATAGCGGCAGGATACAATGGTATCTGCATTTTAAAGAGCATAAATATGTTACAAACTAACAACAATACAATCTTCGAGGGGAAAAGTCCACATTGTGATGAATGTGTCCACAGACATTTTCCAGTGCATATGAAATGATTGTAAAATTCCTATACAAATACACAAAGGGAAGAAACTCTATACTTTGAGTGCCTAACATAAATTTTGCAACTCAGTAATAAGGATGAGAAGTTATCAGTTCAAGTTCAATCTCGAAAAGGAAATATGCAGCTACCTGAATATTTACAATAAGAATAGAAGGGGCGTCCCCAGGTATGTTTATTGAAGGAATTTGTATAAAACGAGCAATATGATCAATTTTTCGAGAAGACAAAAAGAGGTCAGCACCAAGAGGATAAAAAGCAGCACTGCTTGAAGCAAACTCTTTCTTCTTATCCCTGACAACCAGGCAACAAATGAATTATGGAATTATCAAGAATAGACCAGTGCTTGATTGTTAACATAATGAATGACTTCTATGTGAGGGACATCCCAACCAACAGGTTGAATCACCGAAAGAATGTCCAGTAGAAAATATGATGGTACCTACCTAAGGTAGTTTTTGCCTCTGACTCTGAAGGAACTTGGCTCAATTTGTGACCAAGAACCAGGGGTTTGCTTCTCTAGAGGACAGAATGGAACAGATGAACCTGCCAAATGTTTTTGTTTAAATGCCTTGGGGGAAACTGCAATAAAAGAGAAGTCATGAATTAGTAACAAAAGTCATAAAAGAACTAGCGGCAAACATCTAAGAACAGGAAAGTGCATGCTGCAGCAAGCTCAACAGGTAGAGCAAATAAAAGAAATAACTAATGTTTTCATATATTCCTTCATGTTTACTTTACTGTAAGCATGGCAGGAGAAATAAAAGAAGCTCGATCTCATAAGCAAACATGGTATCATCACTTTCACCATTTAACAGTCGTCCTACAAGTCTACCTGATTTGAGAAAACATTTTCTGTTTTCATTTCTTGTTTTCACAAGTAATTACAAAAAATGTGACCTTATTTTCACTCAATTTCCTGTTTTCAAAGATTTGTACATGAAAACAAAGTGCAGACAAAGAGGCATCTTTGTAACAATTTATGAACACACAAAACGAAAGCAGAAAACATTTTCTCAAACAAACAGACGCTAATTAAATCAATTGCACAAAAGAACCAAAACACAAAGCAATTCTTGCAGGCAAAAAACTATGTAGAACACTCACGTAAAGTCATATCTGAAGACCCTTCTCTCCATTTGAAGGAGAGTTTAGAAAGTGACTTTCTCCGTGAACTTGGTGTATCAGGACTCATTGGCCTTCTTTTTTCAACAGCAATTGCATTGGAAGTGAGGCAAGGCAAACAGTTATTTGGCAGAATCCCACAATGGTCAAGGGACAGCTTTCTGTCCTCTCCAATTTCATCTGCATGACCTGTAGACACTTCTCCTGTCAAAACAGAGTCTAACTCAGCTCAAGAGCCATCTGATTTCAATGTAGAATCTTTTGGTTTGCCTTGATTCTTGGCAACCTTCAAAGAAGAATTACTACGAAAATAATTATAAGGGTGCACTCTTTGTTTCTGCTGTTGGTGATCAACAAACACAGAATCAACCCCTTTAGGAGATTAATCATTTTTTGGCCTTGACCCAATTTCATACTCACTCAAAGACATCATCCCATCTACCAAACATTATGTAAAAATATATATATATATATATATATATATATATATATATATATATATATATATATATATAACCATACTGAAAAGAAAACTAAATATACATAGAAAAAATAAACTGAGACAATTCGATCAAGGTTTTAAAGACGACCAATGATCACGATTTCAGCCGCAACATTAAGGTTTTCACAGTGTCTGACCACAACACGACCACAATTGCAGCCACATTGATCTGCAATTTCCCGTAATGTCAAGGATTTTGACCCACCAGCCCAACTTAATACCCTGATTTTGATACTTAAGGTTTTAAATTGCAGTTGTTGTCGTGTTTTTGTTGCATTCCTTGATATCGTGGGAAATTGCAGATAAATACAGCAGATGTGATCGTGTTGCGGTTGCAGACACTCCAAAAACCTCGATGATGCAGCCAAATTTGCAGTGATGAGATCCCTGACACACCCCCAAAAACTCAACGTTGCAGAGCCAAAATTGCAGTCTCAGATTGTTTGTTAAAACCTCGGATAGACCAAATTTAGGGGGTGATGGTGAAAAAACTGACATACCATCATAGACACTGTAAAATTCGTCATCACACTCAGAATCCAACGCCGAAGTAGAATCAAACCAAGCAGCATCTGAAACCGGGAAACAAATCAAGGATCTTCAATTCAATGTCAATCAAATACTCATTATTTTTTTTTTAACAAATTAACAGTTTTTTCATTATGTACATGTACATGCCAATAAAAAAAAAAACTAACAGCATTCATTAAACTATGGTGACTGGTGTCCATTTAAAAAAATAAAATAAAATAAACTAGAACAATTAATTTAAAACAAAACAAAATAAAAAAGAGTGAAAAGAAGCAGAAGCAAGTACCAGAAGCGCGATTAGAAGCTTGAAGAGCTGAATTAGAGTGAGAAACGTTGTTGGCTTCGATCTTTCTAGAAGATACGCGTCTTCTGAGGATTCTCCTTCTTCTTCTTCGATGATTGTTGTTGTTGTTGTTCTTCTTCTTTGATGAGAGGTCTTCTTCGTTCACTTTGGGCCTCGACCCACAAACACCCATTTTTTGTTCTCGGTGAGACCCTCTTCGCGATTCGCGTTGGCGTGCGCAAAAATCGGTGCTTTTTGGAAGAGAGAGATAAAAGAGAGATGGGGTCACCTCTCACCAGCAAATGCAATTACCAAAGCAATGCAGCATCGTCGTTTCGTTCGTTGAGCTGGTGGAGGGTCATTTGTGTTTCCGAGTCATGATGCAAGTGCCAGAGACTGTGGGGCCCACCCGCTCTGGATTTGATCTAACGGTCCATATAAAGACACGTGGAAGAGCCAATATGGAAATATTAATAACACCTTATCCTTTTCTTTTCTTTCTATATTTTTGCTCCAGTGAGTTAAATGTAAATCTGACTCTTTTTATTCTTATAATTTTATAGATTTTATAATTTAAAAATGATGTTTTATATTTTATATTTTAATTTTTTTACTTCATATAATTTAAAAGTGTTTTTTTAGTTTCTATAATCTATATTTTAATTTTTTTCTAATCTTTATAATTTGAAAATTATGTAAACTAAAAAGATTACTTTTACAACTAAGAATCTAAAAAAAAGTTAAAATGTAAATTATTAGAACTAAAAAAACCACTTTTAAATTATAAAAACTAAAAATATAAAAATCATGAAAATATAAAAAAAAATGAATAATTTAAACTAAAAAGTATGTTTTGAAAAAAGTTCTCTTGATATGCTCATAACAGTCTAAACTCTAAAGTATTTTTACACTTCCTTCGATTATACATCATTATTAATATGATTTTTAAATCTATTATTATAAAAAATATTAAAGTTATTATATATGATAAATTATAATTATATGTGAATATAAATTTTCTAAAATACTTTACAAATACTATTAGTATATAAACTTTTTTTTTCTAATATAGTACTAGTATTTCGTAAAGTTAGTAGTACTTTAGTATTTTTATAAGAAAATATTAGTTTTTACATAATTAAGATTTATAATAAATATTTTTTTAATATGTAAATTATATTATAATTAAAATATAGTAAATAAATATTTTTAGATGTATAAATAATATTTTAGATTTAAAATGAATTATTTTAATTATAATATAAGATTGTCTATAATTATTATTTTTAAATTGAATTTAAAATAGGAATAAAATAGATAAACTGAAAATAATAAATAACCAAGAAAAATAAATATATGGATATTAATAAAAGGATGGTAAGTTGAAAATGAATTTTTTAAGCAAATTTGAAGATGATTATGAGTTGAACTTTCTATCTAATTGTGAAAATAATATGAAATATATATTCAATATTCAAAGGGAAAAAAATCTTGAAAATGTCTAATTAATTAAGAGAATTGAGAGGTTGAAAATGCCCCTCTCCAAAGACAAATTATATTTAATTTTAAAAAATCCATATACCATATGAACAATTTGCTAGTAAAAATTTAAATAATTTTTTAAAACACTAAATAGTTTTTTTTAAAAAAAATATATTACAAATTCTAGAAAACATATTTACATGCTATTGTTCTACAATTTAAGAACTTGATAATAATAAAAAAAGGAATAAGTGAATCCAAATTTTATCCTTTTTAGGTAAGAAAACATTGATTTTCATGATCTAGATTAAGTTTCACAATTATCTTAAATTTTTTTAATTATTAAATAAATAGAAGACGTGGTTCATTTTCAAGAACAAAATTGTGGTCAAAATGTTTGGGAAAAAAATATGAAAAAAAAAAAGAAGAAGAAGAAGATGAAAGCGTGTGCAATTGAAAAGGGCGTGTGTGTATTGTGAAAGTGTCGTGCAGACAGTAATGTCTTGGTTTCCGACATGGGCCACTGTAGCCACGTGTTCTTCCTCTTGGAATTTGGTAAACGTTGCAGGCGCTTCCACCATTTTTATTTTACAGTTTATATTTATACTTCATTTTAGAAATTAAAAAAATACAAGTATGAGGAGAAAAACCATATGAATGTATTTTTTAGTTTGATTTTTATTTATTTTCTGTATAAATTTACAGGAAAAAATTATTTATATTTTATACTTTGGTTAAGGTTACGTAATGTATTTAAATTAAAAAAAAAACATTTGGATTTAACATTTTCTGACTTAAAAATATATGATGAAATTTTGGAGAGAAATTATTAATGCCAAATATGTTTTAAAGTTTGAGAATTAAATTTATCAATATAAAATTATAAAAACTTAATTCAGGTTTGGCAAAAAAATATAAAAACTAAAAATATATTTTTATATTACTAATTAATCAATTAAAATTTAAGTTTAGGTTTTATAAAAGATGAAAAGTTTTATATTATTCGTATATGAGAATTTCATAATTGAATGATAGTGTATAAATATTTTTATATTATTTTTTTATCACTATGACATTGATTTAGTATTCATCGGTTTTATAATATTTTTATGTTATTAGTATATTTTAGTTAATTTTTTTTAATAAAAACAGAAAATAATAAATAGATTTAAAAATAATATTTCAAATTTTAATTAAACTTCAATGTCTTTATTTTATCGTTTTATTTTTTCTCTAACAAACAAAATATTAGGGAGATTTCAATAGAATTAAATGAATGATGCCTCAATTCCGAAAAAAGAAAATGATTTGTTTTACCGAAGAAAAAAAAACGATGCCTCGCAAGTTTTGTGATATTCTTCGTTTGCAACGGTATGTATAGATATAGACGACAGAAAAGAAAAAGAAAAAAATGTAAAATAATGATATTTTATTTAATTAAGAAAAAACTAAAAATGAAATCAATGATATTTATATCTTTAATTTAAATTTTAAAATATTTCATATCCCTTTATTTTCTTCCCTACACCAAACAGCATAAACGAATTGTACTGTTTAGGAATAAAAGGACAAGTCTTCCGAATGATATTTCGTTGTTACTTTTTTTTTTCGGTTAACTTTGTTACTATTTTTTTTTCATTCAATCTTTCATAATTTCATTGTTACTTTCCTTTATCAGTTTATTTATTATCTCCTGAACTTATTTAATTACTGTATTTTTTTACATTATATTAGCTTTTTTTTGTGATCACATTATATTAGTTTATAAATATCTCACTTTTCTTTTGGTAATTTCAATATCTTACTTTAATTACTAAAAAATACTATCATGACAATAATTTTGTAAATTTAAAGATTAAATGGTTCATAGAATTAAATTGTGAGTGAAAAATAAATTTAGGAACTAACCTATCTATTTATGTTCTGTAACTATTTACTTATGTACCTCACTTTCTTAAATAAGCATGTAAAATAAAACGATTTAACTTTCATTAAAAAATTATGGGTGTTTATTATTAAATCCAATAATTTTTTTTTTTGCATATTAAATTTATAAACCTAAGTAGTACGACATAAATAAGTTGATCGAGGGTTCTGCGTGAAAACAAACACTATAGAGGAATATCCTAATTCGTGATTCGGGAATATAAACAATGCAGCGTTCAACGCGTCGTTTTACAAAAATAAATAAAGGAGAAAAACCCTCTTAGTTTTTTTTTTTACCCTAAAAAAAATTCTCTTTTGATTAATGGTCCGTATGGTAGAGACCAAAAATGACGAAGAAAAGTAAAATAAATAGTAAAATTTAGTTGGACTCATATTTTTACTTTTACTTTAATTCAATTTTTTTTTCTCTTTTCTTTTCATTCTACCAAATAAACATTAATTTCATTGAAAAATTAACACTTTTTTTTCATCTAGTTTCAAACTCAAAAGGTTGCCTAAGAAAATCGAATCCTATACCTCTCGAACTAATTACTTTGTTCTTAAAAAAAAAAACTCAACCTCTTCCACAAGAGTTTTCTTTTTTGAATAATTTCCATAACACCAGTGAAGATGCTGAAGGTTATGATTAGTAGATGTTATCAGAGGTCAATCCCATACCTCAGAAAAGGAAATAGTGGACAAGATGATAAAAAAGAAGAGGAGGGTAAATCTGTAGTTTCTAATTTCATGATAAAAATGTCATTAAATGTTTTTGCACTTAGCCAGGTTCCCAGGTAACTGCAGGAGACTCAACAGGAAGAAAAATCTTCTAGTGGTAAGTACTCACATAGTGCAGTTCCAATTTTTACAGTGAAAATCATGGCAAGAGCTCAAGATGGAAATGCATAAAGTATTTTTCACACTGAAAACCATGGCAAGTGCTCAAGATGGCAATGAGTCATTGAAGAGCCAGGATACTAGGAGCTTTTACCCAAACAATCTTTTCAATCTTTTCAAGGATTCCCAAAAGCCAAACCATATTGTAGCATTGGCCATATACATGGAAATTGGACAATTACATTGACACACAAAATATCCAACCTAGGAATTCAGCAAGCTTCGTAGTTTGCAAGGACCAGACTCAAGCTCCTGGGTGGACAGTACTTGAGAGAGAAGGAAAGAGAAAAAAAGATCATGAGTTCGATCTTCTCTACTAACAAAATCTAACAATACTAACCATTAAAATTTACCAATAAAAGAAAAGTTTGACTAGAGAATCTCAAGCAACAAATAACTCCACCTCTAGATGCTGATATCAAAAGAGTTAAGTACCCAAACTGTATGGAAACAGATATCAGTACTAATAAGAAAACAGATAACCAAATTAAGCATGTTCGGCTGAGCATTCTAAAATAGAATTAATGTTCACATTTGATTCATATTCTAATAAGCATAGGTAAGATGTTACCATACTATCTATGGTGGCCACTGGTCAACATTCATCAATTGCTTTAGCCACAATGTTGTAAACCTGTCAGAGTTTTCAAAGAAACAAAATGCAGGCATGAGAGTATTTAAGCAAAGAAGAGCAATGGTTCATTGAGGAGTGGCATAGACATGACAGCATTCCCCACAAACTGAACACCATATATGAGATTTCAAGACTAAAAAAACTGCATGCCTTAGAAACAAACTAAGAGATTGAAAGATGGAAAGTGAGGAGAACTTGGATACTTGTTTGATCACCAAAATGAGCAATTTCTCACTCCCCAACCTGTTTCAACCCCTGAGGAATGAAAAACCTAGGAAAATAAAAACAGTTAAGTCAACAAATTTTTTCCACTATAGCACTTTTTAACAACCTAAAAGTATGCAGAGAAAAAGGGAACAAACGATAGCCTATATATGGAAAACAACATCAACATGAAAGTATTGTCAAACAATAAATGGTCATAAGTTTACCAGAAAATATAATCTGAAGCTTCAAAAAAATTCCACACTCCTGATATCTCTTCTGTTTATGCTTTTCAAATGGTAAAAGTCAGACAATGATAAACTGAACACGGATTCCTAAAGTCATTATCCAAAAATCATCAATTTCATTTCAAAACAGTTCCAGTCTATGCAGCAGTTACAAAGAATATATTGGCAAATATAACGTGAGGAAACTCTGTGATGACAATAAAATATGAGTGTAGTTTTGAAATTATTCCTCACTGTATAAAAAAACAAGAAACAAAGGAAAAAAAGAAATAAATCATAGTAGACCAGTCATGCAAATTCAATCTAGTGGCATTGTGCATTAAATTTTAGCTAATCAATTTAAAAGGTAAGGTGATTGCGCGCTGCGACATGGCACCAACAAAGTTTAGCAATTTAATTAATTTCTGTAAAACTTTAGGACAAGTTATATGAAAACCGTACATGACAGGTTACTCCTTACTCCACCACTAAAATTGAAAGAAAATAGGTATATAAGAAAATAGATGATCAAAACCTGTTGTGCATTCTCAAGTCTATTAATTAAGGAACTATAGGTGACTTGATTATATTGATAGGTTCACCTTTATCATGCATCTCATCAATAAGATCTCAAGATATCTGATCTTTTTTCCGATTTGCACAAATCATTAATAAGAGAATTGTAAGTCACTGTATCATGCATCTAATCAACAGTTCCTAATTAATACAGTGACTTACAATTCTCTTATTGATGAGGATGCTCAAAGAAACAAGGTCTGATTCAATTCCAATTTGTTTGGATGACATTGTTGTGCTGGTTGTATATCGACAGCAACGTACGTAATCGAATCGAGTCGAATATTGTTGTGTTTGGTTTGTTTATGTGGGAGAGAACAAAGTTGGTTTTGCGGCGATCTCAGCTTCAGCGCACCAGCATGTAACGATGGAGGGTTTTGGGTTCCCTGTGAATTGTGTTTGACCTCAGAAAATAAGATTATTTATTTTAATAATTAGGTCCATTATATCTCGGGTTGTAGCATATTAGTATATTAAATTTTAAGATTTTTATTTTAGTTTTTTATGTTTTTGAAATGTATTATTTTTATTTTTTTAAAAAATCTGTTAGAAATTTTAATGTTCTATTAACTTTAAATTTTAAAAAAATTAAAAAATAATTAAAATGATATATTTTAAAATTATAAAGGATCGGAATGAAATTTTTAAAATAAATAATTTATCAAAAGTGATATTAATTTTTTAAAATAATTAATTTTATATAATGACCGCTAAAAATCATCATTTATCTTTATTTTATTTTAAAAAATAAACAACTAAAAAATCATCATCTCCTTCAACCTCACTCAAATCTAAAAAGGTAAAAAAAATATAATATCACATATATTGAATCGGTAAACACATAATTTCGTTAGAACCATTAAAATTCTTATTCTCCTCATAGGAAAGTCAAAATCTTTCATGCAATTATGTGATTCGAAATAAAACAATCAGTCGAGATCAAAGTAAGAATTATCTATTTGATGAAAGACAAAAACATGATCCTAACTCGTCAATTAATCCATATATGAAAGTCTCAATGTGACTTTTTATGAGGTCTGTAAACAAGATCTCCATTGTCAACCAAGATTGGATCGAGCAAGTAAATGATTTCCCATTTAACATTTACGACTAGATTGGATGAGGTGACAATTATGGCTATGTAGAGAGGTTGTGGTAAAGATAAAAGTGAGGGTAGGGCAATAATCTTTTTGGATCAATAGAGAGAGGTAGAATGTAGAAGAAGAAATGGTCCTTACACATTGTGATTGAGAATAATTGGTGCATAAAATTATTATTGTTATTAAATGATTAAATTAAATAATAATAATAATAAGAGAATGTTTATTAACATAAAAGAGATTAAAAAAATCACTTTCAAACAATAGGGATTAAAAAAAATTAAAATACAAATTATGACAACTAAAAAAATCAATTTTAAATTAGAATGACTAAAAGATAATCAAAATATAAAATACATGGACTAAAAAAACCACTTCCAAACTATAAAAATTAATAAGGTAATAATCATAAAACTATAAGGACCAAATGAATAATTTAACATTTCATCTTTTATTCTAATATTTCAAAAATTCTATAATACTTTTTTTTTTCATTTTTCTTTCTCTCTTTAGGTAAATAACATAATAAATGATAAATGTTCATGTAACATTTTCTATACCAAATTTCAGTATTTCACTGCAAAAAAAAAAATCTAAATTTCACAAAAGAACAAAATATACCATGTGCTTGCATTATCATAACTTTTTTTTATGATCTTTTATGATTGTTACAATAAATATTTTATTTTTTAGTTTCTTAGTTAATTATTCAAGGACAGTGATTAACAACAACAATTTTTTAATTAAAAATAACACAATTTAATAAATTAACTATTTTTTTAATAAATAGAAATTTGAAATATGTTTTTTTCTTCTTCTTGTAATCCATAGGAGTAGAGATTAGACCAATTTTAACAAAAATCCAATATTACTATCTTCACCTCATCAAAGTTTCAGACTTTGAGTTCCTCCTCCCCTCTTAGATAAAGAAGACTTGTGAAGATATCTGACTGAGACTCAGTGACACTTATCAACTCAATCAAAACCATCTCTGTTCATTTAACAATGGCGGTTTTGTCGCCTCCAACACTCTCCTTACTCCTTCAAAAAACCAAGATTATTAATTTTCGGGTCACCACCACTTCCTCTTCTCACCTTCTTCTCCTCCTAACCCCTCCTAACCCCTCTTCGTCTCTTACACCAGTAAGTCCATTATTCCTATATATATGCTACTTTACCCACATAAATAATAAAACATTATTAATTTTCATGTTCTAAGATTATTGCATTGCAATCTCGTATTTTTGCAGAATCCGGAAATGGGTTGGCCAGTGAGGACAAAAAAATCTTGCTTGACAAGTATGGCTGCGATGTTGACGCTGATGAGTACTTTTCTCAGTCGTCTTCTAAGGTTATTTATGCTTCAAATATAATAAACCATCAATGTTGTCCCAAAGTATTACCCTTTCTCCCAAGTGGTCTATGAACTAATAATTTTTTCTTTAAGTAATTCTTGAACAAGTATTGAACTTCCATTACTTTAGTCTCTGAGTTTATATATTTCAGTAAAGTTCACAGACCAATTTGAAGAGTTTTTTTAATATTTGGGGACTACTTAAGTAGTTTTTTTTTTTTTTTTTTAATTTAGGGGTCACTTAGGTGAGAAGGTCATAATTTAAGAATGAAATTGGTGGTTACTCTATCTCATTAAAGGCTTTTGAAATTAATGCTACTGTTTAGTCCAAGAGGAGAAAGGACTCAAAGGAGCAACCAAGGAGAAGAGGAGGGAAGCAAGTGCAGGACCCACCAGAGGACCCTAAGCCTCCTCGTACTACCCATAAATTGCTTCAGGTATTCTCAATTTGGAATGCTAATTGATGAGGAAAATAGAGGGCGGTTATTTTCGTATGTTCATAGAATAGATAGATTGCTAGAGTGAGGTTGTTTGTGAACTAAATTGTGAAAGTGATGCATTCCAAGGAATGTGTGTGCCCTACACTTTAGAGGAGTTTAATTTAATCCCTATTTTCCTTGACTGCACCCTACGTGTATGATGAATATCCAGCATTCCTAAAGGTTTTAAGATGGTGGGGATGTTTATGATGAATATCCCTCCCCCATACCTTCGCATAGCGAAGAGCCTCTGGGCAATGGGGTACGAAGTCTCCCTTAATTATGGGGTTCATATTTTCCTAGTCCTACAGTGGGTCATTCTTGATTTTTAAAGATTAAGAATAGAGGCAAGCTTATGGGGTATATCAATATGACTTGATTATTAACTCTTCTAAAAGCTTAACCTGGTAATGAATGAAGATATTTGGTCACATACTAGATGGAGATGAAAGTGATGATGGGCAAAACTGATTTTGATGATGATTTCATGGATGCTATCTGGGACTATATATTCTGTTTGTCTTATGAACTTAGGCTAATACTTTTATTTTTCTTCACCCAATTTGTGGGATATAGGATGGACCCACTTTGTGTGAAATATCTAAAAAAAGGCATGGTAATTTTATTCCATTTCTTTCCATACTACTACATTACATCCCATTCCAAATGTTGAGCATGCTATCAACTTATTAAGCTTTAACACTAGAATATTTTACTGTTTTATTTTGTTCTAAATGTTATGCTTAAGTAGTTAACTGCAAATTAATGTAATAAGTTAGATATTTAAACTGTTGTCTTATTTTTCTGATGTTAATGCCTCTTGCCTTTAGTTTGTCATGTACTTTTTAGCACCTCTTGCCTCAAAATGTTAAAACCTTAAGGGGTGATGACCTTGATTTACTGACTTTAAATCATATAGAAATTAGTATTTAAAAATAATGACAGTAGCCTTGGCTTTTATTTCCAATGACTATGAGGCTGGTAGGATGACTTCAAAACCACAGATGGGGTGACCAAATTTGAGTCCTATGGTAACAATGGGTGTTTGGCTAACTTTTTAGTTTTGTGAAATCATTTCTAAATCAATTTTGGGGCTGGTAGAATTGATTCTGAGAAAAGTACAAACTTTTCTATTGGTATAATTGATTTTGGGTGTGAAACGGACCCATGCAGGTTCTTGGTGGAACAGCTCGAAGAGTGAAGCTACTCTCACCAAAGGGCATGGATGTACGCCCCATGATGGAAGTGGTGAAAGGTGCAGCCTTTGATATATTACAGGTACCAGTTTCATGTTTTATTTCCTATGTAGCACACTTGTTTGCTAATTAATTATTGATATTGGGTTTCATCTAGTCTGTACAATTTCCTTGCTGCAACTTTCTTGTTACTAATAATTTTACTTTTTCAACACCAAGGCAGCTGGTGGCTGTCCTGCAGCTCTGAGACCTGGTCACTGGTTAGACTTGTATAGTGGTACAGGTTCTGTTGGAATTGAAGCACTCAGCCGAGGATGTTCTGAGGTATTAATGTTTTCAGTGACTAGTTTATATTCACTATTACGGATTGTGAGCTTTGCAAAAATTGTGATCACTTGTCAGATTATCTGAGCTATCTCCTATTTGACGGAATCAGCCTTCTGTTAAGAAATGGAATTATCAGATTATCATCTAGTTCAAGGAGATGCACAAAAGAATTTTCAATAATTTGTTTTTAAATTTTCCTGAAGATAATACTATTTTTTCCTGAAGTCTCTTGTTTATATGGTTGATCAGGTGCATTTAGTTGAGATGGATCCATGGGTTGTATCAGACGTGTTACGCCCAAACTTAGAGGAAACTGGATTCCTTGATGCCTCAGTCATACATACTGTCCGTGTGGAAAAATTCTTCGAACGTGCAGAGCAATTTGTAGGCATGTGTATCTTTTCCCTTTTAATTCCATTTTATGCATATCTACATAGCCTCTTAGTCAACCGGGATTAGGGTTATGCAAAATTATAGTGTTACAAAATGATTTATATTTTATAACACAGACCCACAAACACAAAATACTTTGAATTTAATTAGATTGCACTAACACTATAGATGTTTTCTACATTGTCATCCAATCATATTGCCATGAATGGTAAGATTGTTGAGTTTTGCAATAATTACTTTAAAATCATATCTAAGATGATTGCTAATTGGTTGATAGTATAGAAATCTTTACATTGACGTGTATCAAAATTAAACAGAAGTACTTTATGGCTTGAAATGTGAAATGCTTCAATTTGATACACAATGTATTGCTTGGATAAGGATTTATCAGAAAATTATTTGGAAGCAAAATATCTTATATTTGTTCATTTTGTAATGTAACTACTGTTGACACTCTTATTCAAGTGAATGCAATAAATATTTCCATCGTTATCTTCCACCACCGACAACTGCCAAAGTGAGTATGCTAATACTAAAATTAGCACTGTAATTTCTTTTGTGTAAATTTGAATTGTTTACATGCAGGAAACCGTGGCCCATTTGATTACATTAGTGTCACCCCTCCATATACACAAGTTGACTATGGGGTGCTGATGAGGCAAATATCAGAATCATCCTTGATTGGAGAGAACACATTTATTGTATGTACTAGTTTCTTACTTTCTTATTGTTCTTGGTCCTAACGGTCTTCTTCTTATTAAGCTTATATTGAACTCACAGTCATGTTCTGATCTAGGTAGTTGAGTATGCTTTAAAAACTGACATGCTGGATTCTTGTGGAAGCCTTGTAAAGGTAATTCAAGTAACCAATATCACTGTGTCTGTATAACATATGCACTAATTGTCATCTGTTAATTTTTCTTGAAATTCTTTTGGCCTAATGGAGGTGCAGGACCTACATTTATGAATTTGTTATATACATGTGGATATTAATGATATGCACATCAATTTGAGCTGTGTAAATGGTTGTGTGCAACTACAGATAACTGACAGGCGGTTTGGCCGGACACTCTTGGCAATTTATGGACCAACATGGTCCCAGAATAAGAGATGACACATTCAAATACCAAAGTCGCAGTAAAGGCTGAAAAACATGCCGGTGCAATATTTTATCTGTTACAGTGGTCAACAGGAATTAGTTTTTGGCACCTACCTCACTTCTTCAAAAGCTGTAGTACAGTCTTATGTTGGTCCCTGCAACAGGCCATGTCATGTCATGTGGTGAATTATAATATCTTGTGTTCTTTTATATAACATGTGATCCCTCCTCAGCTGAAAATTGATTTTTTAAATGTAGATTAAGGTTTCATTACCCAACAATGGTTGGTCACAGTTGAAGTGGATTGTGATTGTAAGTGAACTTCATCTACAATATTAGTGAAATCATCACTAATCATGCTTAGTGTGTTTGGTTTCATGTTCACTGAGATTCATATCAAATTTGTAAAATAAAGCAGAAGTAACTGACAGTTATTTCAAGGGTGATGCTGATCCAAACATACGGGTTATCTTTCATTAAGCGATATTAAATTGTTTGATTTTTTTTATTATTATTATTTTGACATTCTACCATTTAATTATAATCAGTTGATTTCAATTTTCAACACAACCACAACTCTGTTTGATCTCTAGCTTTCATCCTATAAGTGCCTATTGTTCACATTATGATATTCCCCCTTGAACTATACAACCATGAGCCTTTCAAGGCCTTGTATGTCCATCCATTAAAATTTAAGATACAAGAGAGGTTTTGCCGGGAAAAAGTTTTGTTAAATTTTAATGAAAGTTATAGGATGATAGTAAAAGATTAATTATGTATGTGGTTATGTGTTGAAATTTAGTATATGTGATACAATATAAAGGGAAAATCAAACAATATCACTTAAAGGTACTTCTCTTCTTTTTTTAATTTATATGGGAAAGAAATTTGATACCACACTTTAACATCACAACTCTATTTGATCTCTAGCTTTCATCCTATAAGTGCCTATTGTTCACGTTATGATATTTTCCCTTGAACTAAACAACCATGAGCCTTTCAAGGCCTTGTATGTCCATCCATTAAAATTTAAGATACAAGAGAGGTTTTGCGGGGAAAAAGTTTTGTTAAATTTTAATGAAAGTTATAGGATGATAGTAAAAGATTAATTATGTATGTGGTTATGTGTTGAAATTTAGTAAATGCGATACAATGTAAAGGGAAAAGCAAACAACATTACGTAAAAGTGCTTCTCTTCTTTTTCTAATTTATATGGGAAGGAAATTTGACATCACACTTTAACCCAAAACCTTATTCTGATTTATGGGTCTTTTTTCCAGTTATATGGTGTTTAACTTTTCTATTTTTGTTCGATGTGAAATTTCACCTCACACTTGTAACCCAATAATATACATCAAGAAGAATGGATGGTGGAGAGAGAAAAGAGAAGATGAACTCATGATTTTGAGCGAACGTTAATCAAATCCAAGTCATTTCTATCATTAGTAAATAAAATATAATAATTAAAATTTTAAAATAAATAATTACATAATTTTAATTTAATCACATATTAAGTGATTAGGCCTTGGCAAGGTGACTATATCATGTCATCATTTAATAATAAAATGAGACTAAAGATAAATATTATTTAAAACACACAAAAATATAGATAATCAAAAATAAATTTTAGATAATAAATTAAAAATAACCTATTTTTTAGACCTGATAAATATATTTGATCCTTTTAAATAAATATAAAAAATATACTGGCTTTTTCTATACTTTATTAAGTGTGGAAGATGAGATGGATTTCTATACTGGAGCGTTTGGTCCTGAGAGAAAAATTATATGTTGTTGTTAGAGTATTAAGATGACTTTAATATAATTATATAAGCTATGGTTGATCATAGTCAATCATGACTTAAGAGTAACCCTTGAATTCAAGACTGACGCTAGATATAATCCTTAACCTTTTTCTTTCTTTTTCATCATATAATTTTATCACATTTGTTGTTTTTCCCAAAAAAAAATCTTTCATTCTACTTTTTTTTTTTCCATCTCATACATTCCATGTTAGGATTCACAATTATCGTAAGTAAATAATTTTAGTGAAAGTTTCTCATCCTAACTATGCACATGTCCTTTCTATACAGATCAGACACCTTTCAATCTTATCTCTTCCCCTCTTCTTTAGATGATTCTAATAATATTCTCAATCTTGAGAGTTTTCAGAGAATAATTATATCTTGATCCAAACCTACCCCTTTTTTGGTTACTTCAAATTTGATTTCTAGTCCTACTTTCCTCCACCTTTTTATTTATTTTTTCGTTTTATTTTTAACTTTTTATTTTTTAAATACGTCCAATTGAAATATGTTCAAAAATCACAATTGCAAAATAGAATTACTTGAAATATAATTCTAAATATTTTTTTAAAAGAATGACTAAATTACTGTTTTTTAACATGTTAAATTGATATAATAACAATTTCAAGAATATTTATCTAAATACATAAAAATAGGCATTCTCTTAATATCTTTTTATAACTCATTTTTTTCCCAACCTCTTTCTTAGCTGCAAACAAGTTATATAAAAGTGTACAAATAAAATTTCTAAAATAAAAGAATATGTATATTACTTCTATGGGTGGGACATTGGGATTTTAGAATCACTTTGGTGCTAGAAAACGTGATTCTAGTATTCGAGACACATTTGAAGTGCGAATGCGATTTCATCCAATCATCAACCATGCAAAACACGCTTTTATAGGTCTTTTTAAGAGGGAAAATCTACAAGTAGAAAACATGATAGCTTGATTAAGATCCCGAACCGCAAAAGATAAACTGAAAATTAATGAGATGAATCTTGTGATAAAAAGCTCGTGGTCTAAACAAGAGGCATAAAGTTTCTCATCCACTAACACTCCATTCATTGAATTTAGACTTGTACTTTCACCGTTGAAGGTGCATTCATTTGTTCTACACTATGCAATGACAAATTCAAACACCATGCCCACTAGAATCAACATTTGTAACACGATTATGTTTTCATTTATGATTTTTTTTAATGATATGCACGTATGTAAAACAATTTTACATTATATTTTCAGATCACTTGTATTATGAGTTATTATTCAATCACATGTTAAAGTGACTTTTAGAATAATTATCGTAAAATTTAGTAAATTTATCATGCATATTGATAAATTGTTTACGGTGTTATTATATAGTCTATTTATCATATTTTTAAAATTTTATACAAGAAATAATGAAAACAACGTTATGTTACATTATTTTCCTTATTTCTTATATGAATATTTAAAAATAAAGAACAAAAAAAATAACATTTCTATAATTAAGCGTGATGACAAAATATAAACATTTATGACATTTGTTTAACAATTTAATTTAACTATGTCGACAGCGTAATTTTTTTTATACTGACATATAATTATAAATTGTCATATATATTAAGGTTACTAATTTTTGTAAAATTTTTATTTTTGACGATTTATAATTGATCAAGAGTGTAAAATTCTTTACTTTTGTAGTGTATGCAAATGATTATTTTTCAATTAAACTAACTATATTTTGGTATGTAATATAATCTCTAGTCTGTCATTTTAGCTTTATTCTACATAACGCATATGCAATGCTTCGACCCCCCGCAACAATGAAAATAATAAAAAAAAAACAAGTATCCTCAACTTCCAAGTTTTGAATCCTTGTTTTCAGGGATTCTCGAAGAGTTGCACAAATATATAAAAAGAAGGGTAACCCCATTTTGGTTCTAGATGTCCAATGACAAAATCATGATGCGTTCATATTTTAAGGATTAAATTAATGTTATGAAAATCTTTGAAAAACCAGATCTCGAGTTATTCTGAAAATAATTTTAAATCAATTTGTACATTTTAAAAAATAAACTACAAAGAGGCAGAAAATAGATTGGATTGAACTACTTAAGCAATATATATATATATATATAAATTTTAAGATGCTTTGAATTTCACTTTAATGATGTTTAAACTTTAAGCAAGTTTGTGACTTAGATAAATGTATCCTATAATGTCTTTCAGGGAAAGCGGGTCACTGTCTTGATTCTTTCAATATAGTTAAACTTCAATTGAAATTATAATTCTGATGCATTTGTAATTTTGTTCCTTACATTACATGTTCAAAGATCAGCACTTCACTTAAATTGCCACAGATTTCAGTTTAATTCCTTCAAAGTACAAACCCAGTGAGAGTTAAGAGTTAGAGGAGATCACAGTGAGATCCCCTTTCCTAGTTGCATGAAAATGCACAACCCCAGTAAAAGAGAGTTCAAGTGGACACCTTTTTTTACACCTAAAGAGGCTCAAATAACTAACTTTTTCTGATTCGTTGGCCTTTTATGTTTGTCCATGCTCTCTTCACTCTTTCTCCCAACTCCCATTTTCTCTCTCTCTCTCTCTCTCTCTCTCTCTCTCTCCCTCCCTCTCCCCACACAACACACACTAGCAAATTTTTAGTACTCCATTAGTTTCTATTCATAGGTTATTAATTAGAGTCTAATTTTGATACATTATTATTAGTATAAAGTTTTTTACTTTAGATTAATTTAAAAATCATCCTAAATATAATTCTCAAAATAATTATTACAAAAGTTAATAATTTTATAATGTATTTGAAACAATATCGTGTCTCCACATCCATTATAAAAGAGACCCAACTGATGCAAAATCTACTTCTTATTACTTCTTAGTTCTTATGAATGTGTAGTGAGAGCGTCGATCTACACTGTAACATTGGTTCCAAACACACTTATTACACATGAGAATATTTTTTTGGTTTCTCATTCGTATACTTCAAACACATACTTATGATACATCACAATTCATTATTGAGTGATATTGTAAAAAATCTTTGCAATGTCAATATATTTCAATTAAATTGTATTACTTAGTACTATTAATTTAATAGTTTTTTTTATCATTTTTATATAAAAAAATAACCATACGTATTCATAATTTTAGTAGGAGTACTTATATAATACTTTAAGAGTATTGAAATTTTTTTCACACACACCCCAATATAGAACAGTGTCTGCCTTTAAATAGAACCAGTCTCTCTAAGCCCGCCAAGTTAGGAATCAGAAAGTCCTTCTCTGTTGCTCTCTCTTTCTTTTCTTTTCTTCTCTCTCTCTCTCTCTCTCTCTCTCTCTCTCTCTCTCTATATATATATATATATATATATATATATATATATATATATATATACTTCTTATATTTTCTTTGAGTGATCAATGCCACAATGTTGCTGAAGCATTCTCACACCTTTGCACAGGGAGGAAAATCAAACTGATAAAGAGGGGTGAAGATATGGGTGTTGGTGGTGTCATTAGTTGTAAAAAGTTGCTTCTTGGAGCCTTGGTATCTTTAGGAGTCATCTGGTTTATGTTCCTTGCAATCTCAGTGAACCGTCAAACCAAGAGGACAGTGCTAGTTCCAATGAATGTTATCTCAAAGCATTTGAAGTTGGTTAGCATGCAGAGGCATGCCCTGCATTCAAATTCTGGACTATTCATTGTGAGCAAGAGAAGAGTGCCAAATGGACCTGATCCAATACACAACAGGTACACACATTTACCAAATTAATACTTTATGATACTTTTGGTTCATGTAATTTGCATGGCTTACTACATTAAGAAAAATATAAAAAAAAAGAATTGTGGGTGGTTAAGTGTTTTGGTAAAGCTGCAGGATCATAGAGTAAGGTAATCCATCTTGGCTTGGGGCCCTAACTTCTTGTGTTCATGCAAATAAATAATAGCATGTTTGGTTTTACGTTTTTCTCATACGAGGTGATGTGCGTCTTAAGAGAAGCAATTGTTTGTTATTTTTGCATTTATTTTCATTATTTGACATGGAGTTGAAGTGGAAGGTGCGGTCCAATACATCTCCAAACATACATTAGTGAAAAATGTGAAATGTGTGTTTGAAGATGCATTAAACATGCAAATTTCACTTCAATTTCACGTCAAATAATGAGAATAAATACACAAACAATAAATGATAAGATGCATGTTGTCTAATATGTTGTCAAGATGTCTTAATTTTGTTTCATTTCAAATTTGATTTTGTGGCTAATGTGCTAGGAGCCTGGTTTTCGTATGTTCAAAATAGGTTAAAACAAGAATAGACATTGTTGAAAGCAATTTCATTCTATTCATTACATTAGGCATAGCCTTGTACAAATTTTTTTGCCACTTAGCTAAAGGGGTGATGGAGCATGATGGACTCATACTTGATAATTTTTCACTCTTTTTCAAAAGCTTCTTTAATTTAACTAGCAATCTTTCTCTTATTTTCATGAGAAACCGAAAAAAGACATTGGGTGTAGAACTGTACCACTTTAGTTATTGGGGGAAAAAAGAATTCGGTGACTCCTTTTTCCTTTCTATGGAAAGCTTGATTAATTTATTGGAGGATCATGAACTACTTTTAGCCTCATTTGAATTTAACAATCCAATTCATGTCTTATTCGATTTTCTGCCTATTGATTTTATGTTAAATACTCTATATTTGAGGACCCATTATGATGATTATCATACTATTCCTGTTTGCACTGCGCATCTTGCCTTACCATGGAATTTCATGTCATTTCATTTCTGTTCACATCGTTTAGCTCACCTCTTTGTCTCTCTCATATTCTTAATATTTTTGTGTAATTAATGTATATGAATGAATTATTCAGGAGAGTGGTGAAAACTAGACGGCCACCTACACAAGCCTGAGCATTGCATCGTGAAGTTCCAAAACTAGTGTGAGGAAAAAATTATAGAAGAATTTTTGCTATTCTCTAGTGGAAGAATCCAGAGTGTGTTCTATAAGATGATGTTGTTACATAGTATTGCAAGTGTTTTGGAGAGGTCATAAGTGTGATCCTTAATGTTCTCTATTTTTTTCTTCTTCTCTTTGAAATGTACCTTTGATGGTGTTGTAAATCAAGGCCTTAGGAAATAAAGTAACCAAATTTTGGATGCAACTCAACTATGTCCTTAAATTCTTGAAGTGAAAAAAAAATGTGCAATTTATGGCCGTAGCTAGGAATGCGTGAATAAGTGAAATGGTGTATGTTTTTATCATCATTCTTATCCTAAAAATTACACGTGAGGACCTTGAGAAAGACTACACTTTTGAAGGCTACACAGTATACTGTTTACTTTTTCCTACTCAAATCTAGAGAGAGGGAGAGAGATTTGTGGTTAGGAATATAGTAAGGGGAAAAAACAAGACAAACCATTCCAAATTGGATTATTTGGAGCGGTACACAATAAATAAAGGCCTAGTCTCCATGCATCAAATTATTAGGCTTTAATTTTTTAGCAATCTTTTGAGAATTCCTTTTATGGTGGCACCCTCTTTTAAGTGCCTTGTGTTCAACAAAGCACTTTCCTTAATTTAAAGTTTATACAATTAAACAACTCCTTTTCTTGTATAAAAAAATAACATGGGTTTTGTTTGCCATGCCATGTGGACCTATAGTGATGCCACTTAGTTACTAATTAAGAAGGCAAAGTGAACATACAAATTATAAACATAAAACATACATCATAACTGCTTGCTCAATTATAGGTTTCAACTAGACACTATGAATAGCCAAAAAAACAAGGTTTTGTCGGTTAAACCACGTATTTTGCAAATCCTAAACAAATGATTATCATAGATTAATCAATTAAGGAGATGTTGCAAATTCAGGCATCCCACTAAAGCCAAATAAGCAAAGGAGCAATCCCTGCCCGCTGCTTTATCTTTATCTTTGCTTTTTCTTTCTGGTCTGATTTCTATAGATTCGAGAAGGATGTGACTTGGTCCAAAGAAACTGAGATTCAAAATTATGAATCTGTTTCATTTTTCCTCCATTGCATGGGAGACAGATTCTCACCCCTGCCAGTTCTTGTTTCTCTTTTCTGAATATATTGGCAGATGCAAAAACCAGATGAGTCTGCTCAATTGAATCACAAAGTGTCCTACATCATGTCCATGTTTTCAATTATCAAAAGCTTGTGGATCTCTAAGGGGGTCCCACATCCTGGCTTGTCTACTTACTATTTAGTGCAACTTAGGAGCAGAGGCTGCATTGCACTTAAAAAACTATATTTACTATCTTAGAATAAAATTATCAGTATATCAACGATTTACGCTCAATTGCTCAATTGATTGAGTAATGCCAGTGAATTATTGTAAATTTTTTAGTATTTGAGTTTGATTTTTATGAATAAAGAAAAATAGCAATCTTGTGTGTTATGGGCTCTAATTGGAAAAAATTATCTTGTTTTTTTATCTTTAAGAATCGAAAAGAGAGTTTATAACAACACATATATTCAAGTTTATATGTATGAATATCATCTGTTGTGGAAAATTAATTAGTTAAATAAATTTAAGTATCTCGAAAGATTAATTCTACCTCTTGGGTAAGAATACTCTACATCCTTCAATTGTTTGTTTATTTGAAGTGAAATTTCCATACTCCTCCCCCATTTTACGCAATATAAGGTTCAAAGTCATTGTTTTTTTTTTCTTTTTTATCGGCTCAAAGTCATTGATTCAATCATCTTGTTTAAGTCATTGCTTAGCTTGATTGCAACGGTCCACATAAGTTGTTGTCACCCTTTACTTTTCTAAACTAGGAACATTGACCAATTAATTTTCCATTCTATTATTATTAATAAGGAGAAATTTAACGGAGAAAATTCCTTCCACACGAAGTATGTGTCTGACTTGGCCGAAACGTGACGGGTAAAATGACAAAAGTGTTTTACTAGGGTCTATGATAAATGGCTTTGCCTATTGTTTATCAACTACTAAGTTTGTGTTTGGAAAAGGATTAGAGACTTGATTTATTACATCACACGAGCACTATTAGTTTTAGTTTTTACGTTTTTCACATAAAAAACATGACTTATTGGTCGTAAAATGTGTTTCTAATCTCATTCTAAATTAAATAGGCACATTTGAAAAAGCTTTTACATGTCTATGAAAATTATTTATGAATTCTATAGATTGTTTAAACTAAATTTTTTAAAAATCGTGTTAAAATTTATATCATAAGTTTTCAAATGACGATAATATATTAAATAAGTATTCCTTTCAGCTATTAAATAAGTACAGCTTGAATCAACATCATAAGTTGTAATTTCATGTCTTTTGTATTTTACCCTAGAAAAATTGCCAAGGCCTTAACAAATAGTTTCTTCAAACAATTTATGTTGGACCGGTCCAACAACTAAATTTCTGTAAAGTAAAATAATTAAATTATCGAATACATTACACATTCCTGTACAAGCTAATGGATAATACAAATTAGAGTAATTTTATTTTTTCTTACTAAATCTTTATATTATCCCCTTTATTAATTAGATTAAAAATATATTAAATATTTCTCAAGTTCTCAAAATATTAAATAAAAATAACTTTTATTTTATATTTTCTTAAAAATATTAGAAAGACTTACAAGAGGATTTGTAGAAAAATATAGTGTTAATAAATCTTTTCTTCCAATGGTACCAGGGAATAATGCGTAACACTACTACTACACGAGATATCAACCCTTCAATTTTATTAATATAATATAGTTTATATTATTAAATGAAAAATTAAAAGAATGATCGATGGGATCATAGAACTTCACAATCTCAAATTGTTTACCACATTAGAGAATCCCTTCCCATGATTCACATAGATTATTTGCATCTTTCTTTCTACTTTTGGGATGCTAATATTGCCAAAAATGTTTCCTAGGCGATTGCTACACTGTAATTTATCTGTTTGGATAACACCATGAATCAATTCTATTCCTTAAAATCATGGCGGTACCATGAAAAAGTATAAACAATTATTTGTTGTTTTACCTTCACCATGAAAAAAATAAATGATTATTATTTCTCACCATAAATCTAATCCAAACACACTATTAAGGAAAGATCAAGCTAGCATTAGAGTCTGAACTAACAATCTTTAGCTTCATTCTCAAACATCCATATAATTTTTCTAGTGATATAATCATTACATTTCTCTAGAGTACAGACAAGTCAAATTTACATTGTTAATGGTGGGTTTGATTTTGGTTCATGAAGCAAGTAGTAGTAGTAGTTACGTTTCAAATGCATGGTGTTCGAGCACAAGGCCAACTTGTCAAACAGATCAAATCCCGTTATAACAATATATTAATTGCTAAACTTCAAATGCATTAGGATAAACAATTTAATTAAGTGCTGATTCAACAATATCTTTTTACATGGAAACTTATGTCATAAAAATAATAAATCAGTTCCCCCATGAACTTTCAAATGCTTACCTAGCTTTTTTTATTTATTTATTTATACAGAAATTAAATGCTTCAGACATTCCAACAATTAGATCTAAATGAATAAAACATCATGAGGAGATGTCTTTACAGAGCACAAGTAGATGCCCAATTTTTTTGACTTGAGGACATATATATAGTTTGAGGATTCAAATCCTAAGCATATTCCAAACATTTTGGACATCATTAGAGATTGCCTTTGCTTTCAAGAAACAGTGAAACAAATAATAAGATCTCATAAAAACTAACCTACCAGAAAGTTTATTATATATCATACAATACAACTATACCTGATTAGGGTCACCCATGGACATGCTCAAACCATAAACATTAGCACGATTCTGAGAACTCTCCACTATAAAATAGTAATCTCAGTGAGAACAATCTCTCATCAGCGTCTCATACTGCAATAATGCTTCCTCAAGAACTATGTCACAACCTCGTTTTCTGGCTTACCAAAGATCAAGGGAAATTCATCATCATGTTCAAAGAAACTCTGTTCTTTGGATATGCTCTTTATGGAATGATAAACCTGGTACATAGACCATCTATCCTTGGGGCGAGAAACCACACAATTCATTGCAGTTTTCAGAAACTGCAGAATCTCCTCATCGTGTCCCCTTCCGGATATGGCTTTATCAATGCAATCCTTGATTCGGCCAGAACTAGAATGCATATTCACCCAATCCACCAAGCTACCCTTGAACTCTACCTCCCCATTGCTTACATCAAGAGGTTTTCGCCCAGTCACCAACTCCAAAAGCAAAATACCAAACCCATACACATCCCCTTTCAACGAAGCAACAAGTGTACTAGGATACTCTGGCGCAATGTACCCGAGCTCCCCCAAATCACCATTCACAAAACTACCATTCGAGTCTGAAGCCATGAGCCTTGCGAGCCCAAAGTCCATCAACCGGGCATCGAACTCCTCGTCAACAAGAATCACACTGGAGCAAATGTTCTGCTGTATGATCGGAGGGTGGCAGCCATGGTGCAGCCACGCAAGCCCCCTCGCCGCACCCAACCCAATCCTAAACCTCATCAACCAATCCAACGCATCACCACCGTTCCTATGCAACAACGAATACAGCGTCCCATTCGACATGTGCTTGTAGACCAACAGCTTCTCCTCCTCCACAACACAGTACCCCAACAGTGGCGCCAAATTCGGGTGCCTAACCTGCCCCAACCGATTCATCTCCATCCCAAACTGCTTCTCCCCGATCCTGCACACACTCAACCGCTTCACCGCGAGTGCAGACCCATCCGGAAGATCAGCCTTATACGTTGCTCCCGTCCTGGTTGTGAAAAGAACATTCTCCTCGCTGAAATTACTAGTAGCAGCCATCAAATCCCCCAACTTCAACTTCACAATAGGCTTCTGAAAGAGACTAACCTGCACAAGCTTATACCCTCTTAACCTCATAGCCCAATCACCACCACCACCACCACCAACACCACCAGAACCAACCCCATAACCCTTCTTCTTATTCTTCCCACTCAAATGGTACCACCACCACAACCCAAAAGCCAGCAACAATGAAGCAGCAGCACCAAACACCCCAGCAGCAATAATAATAGCAAGATTCTTCTTACTAATCCCACCACACTTTCCTCCAAGAGGACCCCCACATAACCCACTATTCCCTTCAAAACCCTCCCTATCAAATCCATTGAAAAACGCAGGAATTGTTCCAGTAAGCCTATTATTGGCCACAGAAAACTTCTTGAGCCTACCCAAATTCCCAAACTCAAATGGAATCGAACCAGAAAGCTGATTATTCGACAACACCAACTCATTAAGATATGAACAGTTATCAATTGTGGGTGGAATAACCCCAGAAAGCTGGTTACTTGACAAATCTATAGAAACCAAAAACGGCATCCAAGTACAGATCTCATGTGGGATCTCCGAAGAGAAAGAATTTGAAGCAAGATCCAACCTTTGAATGCTATTTCCACAGTATTTTAGAGCCTCGGGGATCTTACCCGAGAGCTTGAAGTCTTGGAGGTCCAAACCTATGACGCGGTTCTCCCTTTGGTTCCAGCAAGACACGCCGACAAAATCGCAGATGAAACCTACGGTTGTGTTGTCGAAGCGCCAGTTGCTGAGGCGGTTCAGAGGGTCGGAGAGGGTTTCTTTGATGCCCTTGAGACATGTCACGTCGTCTTCGACCTGCGACGAAACAAAGAAGAGGTGGAACCCCAACAAGCTCAACAGAAGGAGCGAGGAGGAAAAGGTGTTGCTGCGATCCATGGAAGGGAAAACGGGTTGTGGGGGGTGTGAAAGGTTTGATTTTTAAGGTGGGGTTTGGGTTTGGGTCTAGCCCTGTTGTTGGGAAGGTGGTGCCATTGACTTGTGGGGGGTGCGAGGAAATGTGGAGATAAAAGTGCAGAGAATGTGAGAGGAAGTTAATTGAAGGTGGAATTTTGTTGTGGGTGGGGTGTTAACTTTAATCAAGAGAAAAAAGAAAAAAAAAAAAAAAAAGAAGAAATTATTGTTGGTTTTTGGTTTTTGGAGGTGTGTACAGTGGGGATTTGGTGATTGAAAAGAGCTGGTTTGACTGGACTTTCTGATTGGATCAGGGTCTTTGACTGAGGTTCTCTTTATTCATCCACTGTGTGAATGATGACAATGGTTTAGCTGCGTTTATAAATAGCACACCATTTTTATTTGTAACCTCACGACATGAATTGCTGCTGGTGATTGATGGTAGTTTTTTTTTTTTTTTACATGTATTCAAATTTTAGAAGTAATCTTGTTTGATGGATTGTTACATTAAATATAAATATATTTTTTAAAGGATTCAAACCTTGATTTATCTTGTTGTAAGGTATTAGTTTCTTTTATTAGATTTGATTTTTTTTAAGGCAAAAGAACATATAATAGTACTTTATTGTTAGATCTTAGGATTTTCTTGTTTTAGTTCAATTATTATCCTTGGGCTAATTTATAAAAGTTTATTTTTCAAAAAATCTTTTCTAGAAGATGATTTTTAATCTATACTTAATCTAATTTTAGTTTATGCTGAGATTTATTTTATTTTTTTCTTCTCCTCAAAATGCTCCAAGAAAAATTTATTCAAACAAACCATATTAAATGTAAATTCTTATCTCATTTTAAATTTTTATTTAGTGTGATTTAACATTTGTATCTCCTTCGATCTCCATTAGATCAAACCCAATGAATTAAGTCTAATAAATCATGAACTTTATTCTTTAGACTTTTCCTAATATCATACTTGAACCTAAAATAAAGTGTATTTTTCTCAATACTCGAACGGAATGCATCATAAACTTTTTTTATGGTAAAATTACTGGATTTTATTGATCAACAATGTTTCAAAGAAACATATAGTGAAAGGGAACCTCTTCTATCCAGCGATTATCAACAAACTCAAAGGCCAAATTGGCAAGCGAATGTGCTACTAAATTCCCAACTCTTATAGTGAAACTCAAAACTCAAAAGCATTCTCCCAACCTCATCCTCTACTCCTCTTATACATCTTCCTAAATAGGCAGAATATTCAACACAACTCTCCATGCTAAGTTCTTGCACTTTGGCAACGCTCCTCCTTAATTTCCACACTAAGTTTCATATCTCATTTTGAGGATTTGAGCTTGATTGCACTGGGTTATGTTTCATACATGCCACATGATATCCTGATTTTTACAAAGTAACCTCCATCTTTTGAATATTTCCAATAAATCCAACCAGTCACACTCATCATTCTGTTTGGTATAGTAGTGATTACTCTAGTTATGCTCTCAGGAAAAATGTCATTCACCAAGATCACATTCCAGCAACCGGGGCTAGCTTTCATTCATGAGGTCATGTACTCTCATATCTATATAAAAAATGCCATTCTCCACTCATGACACCCATTTGGTCCTTGAAAACCTTAATTGTAGCACCATTTCCCATCCCTCCTCCATGATCCATTTTGCTTCGAGAATGCTTGACCAAATAAAGCTTGGCCTATTTGCCTTTGTAGCTTCCTAGATAGTTTTGTTGGGAAAATATCTTGCCTTTACCACTCTTGTAACCAGCAAGTCCTCATTTGTAGTAAACCTCCACCATTGTTTGGCAAGAATAGCTTTAACAAAACGAAAACCTATCCCCTCCTTCCTTTTTGTGTCTGGTCAATTTTCTCCAACTCATCCAATGGATTTTTCTATTCTCTATGTCACCACTTCAGAAAAATCTAGCGGTTAGCCCCTCAATCTTGTTGCAAAGGGTCTGAGGTAGGGAAAAACAACCCATCAACATAGGACATAATGGATTGAACCACATTTTTATCAATATTTCCTACCCTCCCTTAGACAAAGCTTTCTCCTTCCAGCCTTTTAGCTTCTTCCACACCATGTCTCTTACAAATCTGAAAACTTGAGATTTGGATCTACCAATCAAAGTAGGGAGACCCAAGTATCTGTCATGTCTTTCCACTTCCTTTACTCCCAACAGTTGAGTCAACTCATCAAATTCAGAAACTAAGAACATTTCGGTTGCAAGAAAGTTCATATTTACTGTAATTAATTTTTTGATCCTCAGATGCTTGTTCATAAGCTTGAAGAATGGACGAGATATGCATGGCTTCCTCCCTTGTTGCTCTAACAAAAATCATGCTATCACCTGCAAAGAAAAGATGTGATATCATTGGGGCAGAGTGTGACACCTTTATACCATAAAGCACTCCTTATTCCACTAATCTTCTTAACATGGCTGAAAGGGCCTCAACATAAAATAAAGGAGACAGATGATCTCGTTGTCTGAGTCCCCTACGAGGAAAGAACTGTCTGTGGGAAAAGCTATTCACCATTGCTGAAAAAGAAACAGATGTCACACATTTCATGATCAAAGACACCCATAAGTTTGGAAAACTGGATCATGAACTTTATATAGTTTTATATGCACATATTATATTTGTAAAATTAGTTTTATATACACACAATGGAGTCCAAAGGACCATTTGTTTGGTATAGTGCAATCATTTCTTATATATTTTAAAAAGTTGAAACAAAGGATTTATTACGAATTAATTATTTTATATTAGCTATTAAGAGTAGTCATGCTAATCCAAGGGTCTGAGTTTAATTTTTGTGTATAGTGAGTGTAATGATTTACTGTTTTTTTTAAGGAGGAAAGATTTATTGTTAACTTAGTAAAAAAAAAAAGATTTATGGTTAACATATTATTAATCACCTTAAATATAATTTTTAAATTAACTAATATAAAGTAAGCATTTGTATTACTTATGATAATTTATAATTAGATGAGAATATGTAAATTTATTTTAACACTATTAGTATGTTTAACTTAAATTCTTCCCATAAAAAATTTATTTTTATTTTTTTCCTAAATTATCCATTTACTATTTTAGTATTAAAACATTTTATATAATTATCTACTTTATTATATTATATTATATAATGATTTAAGTAAACTATTATAGGTTAAATGAAAAACAAAAATTGTGCTCCGTGTAGAATTTCACACTTTAGGTTCTAGTTAATTAAAAAAATATTTTTAGTCCTTTATTTATTTTTATCACTCATAATTAATTTCCATGGAGTTAAACTTTCGTTCTTTTGTTTTCTATTTTTAGTTTCTCCCAAGGATTAATTATAAGCAATAGAAATAAACAAGAAATTAAAATTACAAAAAAAATCATTAGGACTGTAATCCAAAAAATCTGAAATTTTATGGGGACCAAAATTTATTTAATCTATAATTTTATAATTAAGATTTGAAATATCTTTAAGATTTTTTAAAATTGAATTAGATTATATAAATAATTTTAATTTCTATACATTATTAGTGTAAAAAAAATTATACTATCGACCAATTAGAAAATATGATTGGTATAATATTTAAAGTACAAACTTATCATATATGTTTTTTTTTATATTTTTTATAATATGGCAGTTTATAATTGAATGATAATATAATTTATTTTACTTTTTCTAGTATATAAACTATTTACTCTTGATGTATTTTTAATCAATAGTCTTTATTTTATTAGTTTTTCATACATAATTTTAATTAGTATTAAAATTAAATTCTCATTTTATTTACACACTGATAACTTTGATTCTCAAAATAATTTTTTTAAAGGCACGTGGTCTCTAAAAATCCCCCCAAAAATAAAATATTTTCTATGTAGGCTTTTTAGAGATTGTTTATCAACTGGAAATAACCTTAAAAAGAAAAATATTACCAATAATTGTGGAATTTGGCTTTGTCCCCTTCGCAAAGTGGAAGAGGATCAATCTCTACTACATTCTTCGTTTTGGTGTAAGGTGTATTCCCTGGTTCTATTATAAAACACTTTTTGCAACATGTTCTTATTAATGAGAGGAAAAAAGCTAGTGATAAATGGATTTGTTTTTGGATTGATTTGGTGCGGTCTATGTATGTGGAAAGCTAGTAACAATATCATCTTCAGAGGAGATCTATTTGACAAGCAAAAGATTGTTCAAGAAACGTACTCATTTTTTCATATATGGACTTGGTTAAAATATCTGGAAGTTTCTTTTGATTACTCATATGACCAGTGTTACGTGTACGTGCTCTGATGATTGCATTAGAAACTAAAATAATGCATGCATTCAAAGAAGGGGCAGATGCGCAGGTGCAAAGGAAGATCGTGTTAATGGCACAGGTTCATGTCTAGGTAGAGAATTCTTCAATTTGTAATTTATAAAGTTGACATATGTAAAAGTGACAGGTGTGATATTATTTTATAACATTTGAGCTAGCTAGGACAGTCATTGATATTGGTAGAGAGTGGATAGTTGCTTTTATGATAGTGGTTAAGAGATATTAATATCTAGCATTAGTATCTAATATTAATTAACCATTGTGTATCTCTTTCTGTAACTTATTAAGGTACCTCTGATACCATTTAATAAAAATGTTCTTGTTGATTTTAAACAAAATTACAAAAAAAAAAAAAAAACACTCACACGTCCCTGTCTAAAATCGTCAACCGTACCATTCCTTCGCACAAACGAGGTAGTCTTCCATGCAAACAAATGTAATCCAACATCAACTCAATAATTAAGCAAAACCAACAAGCCAATCGAGATCTTGAAATTATGAGAAATTCTTAATTATCTCTCAATAATATAATTATCATTCTTTATATATATATATAAACTACGAGCTATAATGCTAGTATTATTCTGTCACCATATATATATATATATATATATATATATATATATATATATATATATATATATATATATATATATATAAACTACGAGCTATAATGCTAGTATTATTCTGTCACCATATATATTAGTTGAAATATTAACTCGGATAAAATCTAGAATTAACTCTTTAAGGTAAAACTAAAGAATTATAATAAATTTCATATTTATATAACCATCGTTGAACATAACATTTCACAATATTTTTTGTAAAACCACTCTTTTATGGTTCAGTCTTGTCCATTTGTTTTGTTATTGAGTCACAATTTTTCTAAATAGACTTTCCCTTCATTATTGGTCTGTGTCTGTCTCATTCTGCTTTATGATTTGAAAAAAAAAACTTGTGTCAATGAAATAGATTTTTAGTTGAGAAACTGGTGTTAAAACTTATAAGCTCAACACATGGAGGATTTTCAGTTTTGCGAAAGCATGCTACTAAGTTGCCTGCATTGGTATTTAGGTCTTTTGAGTTTCCTTTAACTGAGACTGAATGAGTGAATGTAAATGTTTAATAGATTTGAAATAGAAGAAACGATGTTTTCCTAAATTTTAAGTACTTTTTATTTATATATTGTAGGACATGACTCATATATGCTTTATTATTGTGAATTTTTCTTATCCCTTTCATTAATGTGATAAGGTCAACCAAGGAGGCATTTGCTTACTACTCATTTAGAGAGGTTCAAGCTCAAGTGTTGTTGCTAGTGGTCCCAAAGAATGTATTCCTGCAATTGCATGTTAAACTAAGAGGGTTCAAACTCCCAACTATTCACTGTCCAATAAAGGGCATAAGCAAATTGTTTCTAAGGCATCACCAAATGAGTGGCAAAACAATTAGGCCACTATACCATCCATGAGGACGCGGACTAAGGTATTGGTAGGTAGGTAAAGTCAAGAGTGTCACATTCTCTAATAACCAATTTTTTCCTTCAAATTTCACTTTCATTTTTTAATTAAGTTATAATGGTTTTTTAGTTGAGGGATATGTTGACTTTAATATTCTTGAGAAGGTGCAAATGCAAGGTGTTGTTGTTGGTCATGCATTTGACCTAACCACGTTGAGTGGCTATGATGATCTCATAGATGGACTTAAGAAATTGCTTGAGACCAGAGGAGAGCTGCGTTCACAAGACTAATGGGTTGTTACTTTCACAGATGATGAAAATGACATGATGCTCAGGGGTGATGATCCATGGTCGTGAGTAACATGAATTTTGTTGGCAACTCCACTTTCAATTTCTTATTTCATTGAATGATAAATTAAGTTTAATTTCCATGCATTATCAATATTTTTTTTTTTACTTTATCCTTCATCAACCAGTAAAAAATAATTATAATTATATGCATGAATTTTAAGATAGTTTTGTGTACAACTTCATAGTCATTGGTCAAAGAGGAACACTATGGTAGCATGCACATATCTCATGGCTTAGAACAACTCTCTATGGTCTCATTGTCATTCTTCCCAAAAGACATGTCCCTTAACCATTCCCTCAACCTTTCAGAGAAGTCCCCATCATATTAGGTAAGGTGAGATCCTCTAAACCACATAATGGAATTTAGTGTCACTATATATGAGCTCTACATATTGGAAATTTTACATTTTTTTTTCTAATATGCAAACCTGAATAAAACGGCAAGGGAGTGGTGGAAATCAGACCCAAAAGCTGTTAAATCAATCAATGCAAATAGAATTGACACTAAATGTCTCAGATGCTCACACTATCAATGGTCTTCCCGATCCTATCTCTAATTGCACAACCAAAGTTAAGAACATAGTAATTAAGGAAATAGTAAATAATATATGCAGAGACAAAATGTAAATAATTTTTAATCTATCATTCAATCACAAATTAAACTATCATCCAAAGGTATGAGCATAGTCAGAAAATACTATTTTGTTTGACATGATTGTTTCTTTACTCTCAAATTTTGTCTGTGACATTGGATGATTGGTGCATATATGAAATAGAATCCTATCATTTTTTGCATTTTTAAACAATAAACACTACAATCTAAGATAATTTATAAGACAACGGATGTAGAAAAAAACCTCCTAAAATGATTTAAAAATCATCTTAAAAAGTATTCACTTTCTAAAACGATGACTTCAAAGACGATTTTTGAAACCATCATAAAAAAATGTTATAAAATTGTCTTTAAAATTTTTTTTTCAGTCAGCTATACCTTTATAGCTTTACCCCATGCAATATGCATTTGCTATAAATATCACCAAAAATTGAAATTCTTTTATACCTAGTTGTCAATTGAGTACATATATGACCGAAATCATGAGAGATTCATGTCTTTTAGTAGCATGCAAGATTAGTTAAACTACTACCTAATTATGATTGGATAAATATATTTTCAGTATTAAGGGTATCTCATATTCATAGTGTGAAACTAATCGCCTTTCAAAAAAAAAAATAGTTTGAAACTAATAATTGCTCAAAAGTACTTATAAGTAATCCTTAAAAAAAAGGATCGTAACGTTAATTTTAAAACTGTTCAACCAGCACATATGTTTAAAGTTCAAACAGTTAAACTTACTAATCACTAAAGGCATCTGCATGTATTAATATTTTTTAATTGAAATTTAACCATAGTTACACTTAAAAGTTAATATTGGAAGATAGTAACTCTAGTCTTTTGTCCCTATTTGAAAGATAACCTCTGCTTTCCATGAAAATAAAAAATCAGTCCCTTTAAATGTTATTTTCAAATGTGTAAGTTGGTGAAGCAAAAAGGGGTGGGCCTTGTGATCATTGATGATTGATCTTCTATTATGTTCTGAACGTATATGCTGGAACTAGCTAGACACATTTTAGGAGTTCACTTATACTTTGATTTAGTTGCATGCTAAAATAAGGTAATATATACACCTCACTTTCAAATCTTTCACTTTGATTTGGTAAGGTAATAAGTCACACTTGTAAACAAAATGATTCAGTTTACATGAACAAACTCACAAAATCTGTACACTTACCACAGAGAAATAGCAACTCAAGAATCTGCTACAAGCTTGAAACTTTATGTTTATGATCAATAGAATTATGAATATAGACAATTAATTCACTAAATATATGGTTTCAATTAATTCTGAAAAGTGGATCAGTTCGATTTTTTCCTTTTAAGATCTTCTTCCAGAATAAAAATTTAAGATGTTGGTGCGTGATGATGATAGTTTATAGTTGATTTAACAATATACTGGCTTGTGCTTTATTACTAAAAAGCTATAGTGTATATTTTAATTAATTTGGAGGATATGACCCGTGTATTTATGGAGTAATTCTTAAGTAAAGAAAACATCAAAGTGATTGTGATTTGTGAAGGATTATACAAAAAATATACTATTAAAAGGAATTATTGAGTAGAGTACTCCAATGACGGATTTGTATTTTTGTGAAACATGTGGCCTACGTACTGGACCACGATGTGATTTGATTTTTACTCATTGATTTTTGTGCAACATGTGGCCTACGTACTGGATCACAATGCTCTTTTGTCAGGATTTCTCGGTAAATTCTTGTCTTGGTATTACAAGACAATTCATTTTTTTTTACTGCAAATACAAGACAATTCATAAGACAAGGTAAAAAATAAAATAAAATATAATATGTGTGGCTTTTCCTCTTCCACGTACGGTTTCACCTCTCCAATCCCCTTATAATTATTCGATCAATTTCACTTCCACTTCATTGTATGAATGGTCATCTATTCTCCAACTATATTGGGATAATTAACAATATTCGTGTTATCATGCATGCATGATAAATATATAACATATCTGGTCGTTGTAACGTGATTGAGCTGTGATATTTTTTAATGTTAATTGTTTAACCCAAAAGGAAATCACAAGGGGGATTAAAGTAAATTATAGTATTTTTAGGCAAAAGTAAATTGTAGTTATGAAGTCGACTTCTCAAATGTCTTTTATTTGCCAAAAGATGATTTAGCCGTGTGCCCGTGTCGTGGGTTGGAACGTGAAAGCACTTCTAAAAGAGTCTTAAGGCAAGGTTGGTAAAGTCCACGGTCATCCCAAATGAATTAGTAGAGAATGCTAAAGAAAATACAAAATGTATGTGTATATATATAATTTGACATTGAATTTTTCTTCTATTACTTATACGAGATGGCAAAAAAATCAACATCCATGGATAAGATTCAACATAGACATAGTATAAATAGTTCAAATGAATACTCACGAGTAATAGTAATATGAACAATCTTTTTATCGGTTCATCAACAACAGGCAGAGATAAGTATGGTAGATGATACACAAGGAAGTGCCCCCAATAGCGTCATTCCTTCTTCTCATGATCATTTTGTCCGTGGGAGTTTATCATCCAATCATAGTTTATGCAATCACAAAAGCACCAAAATTATTGTGGATGCACATGCCACTACCAAATTTACAATACAAAATCTCAATCAGGTGTTTTTTTTTTTAAGGTCAAAATTAGTGACTATGGTGACCATTTCAAATCCAAAGCAGCTCCAGTAATTGAAGGTATATGTGTTGATTCTTTTTATGAGCCATTTGCCAATTTGATACAAATCCAGTGGCCAATTTGAAAGATATTCCATGGGACTTTGGGAAGCATTATTCCAGACTTGTCATTTAATGTCTTCCACAGGCAGCAACAAACAATGGAAAAATCAATTTCTCTTCCTCTTTAGACTAATGGAGGATAGAATCACCTGTTCAAATGAGATAATAAAAAGAGATAATAAAACAAGATAACCTTTCAATTAAAATAGAATACATCTCATTGCACAATCAAATTTGGTACTAAATATCATTATTCTATCATATTTCTATTTTTCTTTTTTTTCAATCTCTCTTGTATATTAAGTGTTTAATAACACATTGGGTTTTCATAAATAACCAATGTACCCCAATGTCTAGAAACTCCTTATATTTTTAGTGAAATTCTTTTTTTTTATCATATTTTTTTTATCTATAAAACTTAAATTTATAATATTTTATTTATATAGGATTAAGTTCAGCATCCCTCTTAATGACCATAGTACTACTTTATAAATAATAAGAAGTTGTTTGATCCTATAGAAGCTCCCATTTGTAGTTTTCATTTTTTTTCCTCATTAATTGGCCGTGATTTCTTGGCATGAGGACATGCATGTTTGGAAACACGGTGTAAGTACTTTTGAGTTTACCCGATCCTCATGAGTCCAGAAATTTAACTTAACTTTTTATTATTAAAAAAGGGTGCTGTATAGGCGAGTAAAATGGTTGGAATTGCATGATTTTATTTATTAGTAGAAATTGAGTACTTGAGAGTTTTATAACATGTATACATATGTTCAACTAAATGCGTTAGATTTCTTATTTGAAATTGTATGACAAGAGGCTTAAATGTGAAATTCTTTGGGGTTTTTAATTTTAAAAAATATATGTTTTTTATGTTTTGATTTTTGGATTTTCTTCACAATTGTGATTTGTGATGGTGATTGAAAGGAGTTTGTTTGACTGAAGTTGTTGGCTGGGTTTTGGCCAGTGACAACGGGTATAGACGCGTTTAAAAAGTACATCTCTCTGAATTTCCAATTTGAAGAAAAAGGTACATTGAAAATATTATTTGTAACTTTGGCCTTGATACAAATCAAATGTTGGGTCTTAAATCCGCTAGTGTCGTGACTTATGGTTTCGATCATTTAAGTTTGAATAAAATTTATGAAATGTTTTTTTTCAATATTTTACGTTGTCAAATCTTCACGTCGCACCATCGCAAGTTAGCTCTGGTATCTTGTATCTTTACCCCATGCAATTTGTATTTGTATGGTAGGTAAGATTTCACATAAAAACTACCTGCCATAATCACTCTAGATATAGGTGGGAGTAATGGCTTAAATATATTTGATTTTTAGTACTAATGGGTTCCCATATTCTTGGTATGAAACTATTTATTACTCACAGTATTAAGTGAAACTAGTTATATATATATATATATATATATATATATATATATATATATATTTCACAAGTTTTTCAGAAAACATTGAATGATAACACTAAGTCCTGTGTTCAAACTTATTAATAACTTAAGTTATTTGTATATATTAATATTTTTAGGTTTAAATATGTTTTTATTTTTAATATATATCTGATTTTTGGATTTGATCCCTGATAAAAAAAAATTTCAAATCAATTTTTTCATATTTGAAAATTTTGTTTTAGATCTGTGTCACGTGAGTGATGACATGTTTATTAAATATTTGATAACGCGATTTGTAACAGTAGAAAATTCACCCATATTTGTTTTAAAATCAAAAGTGTGTTGGATTTGTGTGTTGCAAAAGTAAAGATTTGGTTGGATTTTGAGGATGAAGATTGAGGTGGGTTGGGAGGGGCGTGGAATGAGGAAGATAAAACAAGGATGCACATCTGGTAGTGAATTCAGTTTCAAATGAGAATCTGTTAATGACATTCAAAAGCGGCGATAATCTATAAAACAAGCTATCGGATCTCGTGAAGCGCCCGAACACGTCGTAATTTGGAACTATGCCATCTTCCGAGAAATTTCATGGTCAACATATGGAGAGGATTGGGTTTTTTTAGGGAGGAAGGATGGGTGTTGTAGAGAAAGAGAAGGAGGAGAGGTTAGGTTGGAGAAGGCATAATTGTTACCACTGGAAAGGGGTTACACTTTAAAAGTTAATTAATGAAAATTACTTCTTTTAAAAGAGGTGTGGCTCATTATAACAAATAACTTGTTCTGTATGAAAATCAGAACCTTTAAAAGTTATATTCATTGGTGAAACAGAAAGGTGTTTGCATTATGTCATTGTTGATAGCTCTTCTATTATGTCTCGATAAAACTGTTAGATTAAAATAAAATATCATGATTAAAACATCTTAAATTAAAATTAAAATTTTATTTAATCGTAAAACCTCTAAAAGATTTATCAAACATGAAATCAAATATCTTAAAGATTTAATTTATGTCTTTTATGAAAAAAAATTATTTATATCAAGATCACCACCATAACAATCATCATTAACATGATCTTTGTGGTTATTGTTGTCACACCACCAGTGACGATCACGGTTGTGGTGGTAGAAGTAATCGTGACAACATTATTGGTGGTAGTGATAGATAAGGGATGTTGCACTGATGACTATGATAGTTGCGGTGATAATCATACTTATGCTAATTACCGATGTATTTTAAGATAACATAAATTAAATCTTGAAGATATTTCATTTTTTGTTTAGTAAATCCTTTAAAGATTTTACCGTTAAATAAAATTTTACTTTGAATTTAAAATATTTAAATCTTAACCTTTTTTATTTTAATCTAATGGTTAAAATTAATCATTTTTATTCTCACAAATGATCATTCTCATTTTCATATGATACATATTATATATATATATATATATATATATATATAATTAATTAATTATATTGTTTCAATTAATTTTGAAAAGAAGATAAGTTCGAATTTCTCCTTTTGAAATTTTAAGATGTT
Source organism: Glycine max (assembly GCF_000004515.6). Classification (NCBI taxonomy): domain Eukaryota; kingdom Viridiplantae; phylum Streptophyta; class Magnoliopsida; order Fabales; family Fabaceae; genus Glycine; species Glycine max. Next base: position 1,786,480 of record NC_038255.2, on the reverse strand, counting down.
GTGGTTTGTAATACTGTTAGCTAGAATAGAATTTTAAGTTCGAATTTTCAATTAATTATGCTGATAGCTAGCTACTTTATCTGCTTTAACAATAATCGGCCAGTGTTTTATTACCAAAAAGCTATAACTTATACATATTTTGGAGGATATGGCCAGTCTATGGAGTAATTCTTAAGTAAAGAAAACATCGAAGTGATTAAGATTTGAGAATTAAGGATAACAAATATATAACAATTAAAAAGGGAATTATTGAACAGAGTACTCTCCATCGAGTGATTTGCATTTTTGTGAAAATGTGGTTTGCTTTTTACTCACTGACGATGTTTTATGCCTTAGACAAACTTCTTTCGTCAGGATTTATTGGTAAATTTTTGTCTTGTAATAACAAGACAATTTATCAGATAACGTAAATAAATATGTGGCTTTTCCTCTTGCTATTCAATTTTCACTTCCACTGCATTATTATATGAATGGTCATTTACTCTCCAACCATTTTGGGAGTATTATTTTTCTGGTCTTTATTGTTGAGCTATGTGAGATTTTTCGTATTTGTTGTTTAACTCAAAAGAATATTAGGGATGATTGACGTAAATTATAGTTATAAAGTCTATTTCGGGCATGGTACTTCGTGCATGTCTACAAAGTTGATTTAGTCGACGAGTGGTGGGTTAGAACATCGGAACTAAAAAGCACTTCAGAGAAGAATTGGTAAGGTTTGTATAGTCAACGGTCAAACGCATATGAATTGGAAGAGGATGTTAAGGAAATTGTACAGAGTTACTAAGTGATATATTTGCAAATTTTATTTTATTTTTGGCTCTAGTAGACTAGTACCTATTGTTAGAATTTTCTATGTTTGTCCTTCATTTAATTGATGTTCTAAATCCTAATATTGCGCTATTATTTGGGTGTTCTAAATCCTAATATAGATCATATTAATTCTTACACTTTAATCTATATTTCATTCGGAAGATGAACTTTGCACTTGTATTGGTGAAATGTATTTTGTAAGGGATGCTCAATCTTTGAAAGCTTGACAACAATTAATGGTTGATTACACCTATAACACATTTAAGGAATGTAATGTTACATGGTTGTCTAGTGGTGATTAATAATTTAACGATGAAATAATTGAAACATCTAAAATGGTATTATTTCAATAGTTAATAAGTGTAACTCAACTGATAATGTAGAGTTTAAAGGGAAAAACTTGAATTTAATTATCACAATATTCATCCTTGGAGAGAGCCAATACGTGACTAAATCTCACTGAGAATTAATCACATAATTAATCAAAAGATCAAAACATATTGGTTACCTAGAAGTTCTACCATGAAGCCAAAAGCTCTATTTATGGTGATTTTAAAAAATAGTATTTGAATTGTTTATATGAAAACTTTTTGTCAAACTTTATGTTCAAGCCTAATATGTGAGATTAATTAAACGTAACTCATATCTTAAAAGAACATGAGTTTGATTTTCACCATAAATGTAAAGATCTTATTGGTGTGTAATTTGTAAGCGCTCTTTAAATTTTAAGACCTAATCAATTCTTAGACCTAATTTATTTAAACTTTTATATGTTAGTAAAAAAATGTGAGGATGATTAGTAGTTGATGATATTTTGTATTAAAAAAAGAAAGAACTATAATTATCCATATATATATATATATATATATATATATATATATATATTTGTTTTTATATGTTGCATACGCATTTTATTGAATTTTAATGTATATTTTTATTACTCTTTGTACAAATCTATTGATTGATCATAGTAGATTGAAGATTGTGCCCGCCAGAAATTGAAAATTTATTGATGGCAAATGGTAACTACATATTTGGTTTGTAGTTGAAAATGTTGGAGCACATATTTCAATTCAAATTCAATGGATAAAAATAAAATAAATATAAAGTAAGAATCATGATCCATTGACAAAATTATTTTTGTTTCAAACACTGAATCAATTTGTTTAAACTTATTTATTGAAAAAATAGTTTGTTTTAATAAAATAAATAACTTTTTAGTTTTTTTAGTATGATTGTCTAAACTATTTATACTTAAAAAATGATTTTTTCCCTTAATTTAAGAAAGAAATTCTTATCTGCTTACTAAAAAATTGTTTTTTAAATCTTTTTTTTTTATAATTTTAAACAAGCTGACCCATAAATTTTGCAACCGATCCTCAGGCGTGCTTTAAATCTCGGAGAGACTTCATTTCTATGCATACTTGAAGATCATGATTTTGATGAGATTTTAAGAATTTAATTAGAAATAAAAATTATAGTATAAATATTTTTTTACATTATTAGTTAATCATAAATGACCATATTTAACAATAATTATTTTAAATAAATTCATATTTATATTTAGTTAATACTATTATTTTTTATATATTAATATATCAAAATCCCTCTAAATTTTTATCAAAATTAATCTCATATTTTATTAAAACTTTTAAATTTATATTTTAATTAAAAATATAAATTTAAAAGTTTTAAAAATACTCTGTCTTTTGGTCTTGCTTATAAAAAACAAGTTATATAATGTGAAATATGAGAAATTATTAGGTAATGATCATGAATGAGATAGTGATCTTAAATCACTTAATAATTTCTCATAAAATACATGATCACTTATTATTGTAAAAAAGATGGGAGGCAATGATCTGCATTACAGTTAACTTGAAAATTTTTTCGTCTCTCTTAATAGTGTTATCTTTTTTTATCGGATCATATACCATTGGTGTCTCACAATTCACTCAATTAAGATTAATCTCACTCCGGATGGATAATCTAAGAAAATTTTACCCACCAATAAAATCAAATACAATATTACTTGAAATAAGATGAGTTAAATAAGTAAAAAAAATCTTTAAATTGATTACAGCAATGTGAGACACACAAACTTGATACTAGCCGTCACTCTGTATTATGGTTGTATCTGTGTGCCATCACGAGTTTTAAGGTCCATTCCCGTGAGCTTGAAAAAATGCAATTCCGTCCACAGAACTTGAATATTTCTCACACAATATTGCTTAAGAAAAAAAAAAAAGAACTATTCTCAACTTCCAACCCACCTTTGCTTTTTTGTGATCGCCACCATCTTTTTACCTTCCAAAAACCACATTCTAAGACACCCCATTTTCATTTCTTGCCAAAGCAGCTTCCTTTTTCAGGTTTGGAACCAAACCCATTTCTCTGTTTTCACGCTTATTGCCAATACAATAATGTCACGTCTCTGAATGCTCTGGCTATCATTTGCAGCATTGAACTTTTTTTTGAAACAGAGTCCCCTGCATCTGCATGTTCTTCAGTGTTGTTTTTTTAGTTTTCATGGGTGTTCTGTTAATTTGATGTTTTTTTATTACTTATTTGTGATTTGACTTTTGAGGGTATGCATTTGTTGTTTTGTTCTTGGTTTTTTCAGTTATTCATTTGGTATTTGGCATCTGTTGTGTGTGTGTGTGTGTGTGATTCTTATCAATGCATATTTTGATTCAATTGGGTTGGATTAGGTTATAAAACTTCATTTGGGCTTGTGTTATGTTCTGTTTAGTGGTGGAAATTTCTTTTAGAAATTTATGTTCATAGTTTTCCCTGTAATAACTTAGGACGTAGAAGATTAAAACATGAGTGATTCAGTAGATTAGTATTCTTATATGTCCATTCATGCAGTACTTCATTGTGCATTATATATAAGGACTCTACTGCATATATAAGGTCCCTCTTATTAGGTATTTATTCAGAAAGCCAGGTGTTGGTTGCGTGGCTAGTGCTTGACTAAATGCTTAAATGGACCTGATTCAAAATTTGGTTGCTGACTGCGCTTGTTCTTTCGCTTTCAATAGAAGTTAATTTGCTGAATTAGTAGCTAAAAACTGCTTTGTCATGTTGCTTGTTAATTGTTGGCCTAAAGAAGCTTGGTTCTGTGTTAAATGAGCTTAGCCTTTGAATAATCTTTGGCTCCTTTACCATAGGTTAGTTCTTTCATCATGCCGGAAATTGCACGAATGCTACAGCCTGGCCTCATAATAGGAGGCTATTATTTAATGAATTAAATCATGATAATTTTGTGTACCAGAAGAGAATCACGATGGCTTTCTGTTAGAAAATTATTTATTTCTCATGAATCAATATTTATGCTATAAAAGTATATAGATTCCTGCCAAATAGAATTGCTTGGAATAAGGATCTTTTGTTTTGTACAGTTGCTTTTGTTTTATTTAGTAATGTTATTATACTTATCCTATCAGCTAAGCTTAAAATTCTTTTTTTTTCCCTCTTAATTTTTATGGGATTCTATCCTTGGAATTTATTTTCCTTACACAGATGGAAGACAATAGAATTATCATTCTTGGAATAAGAATCTTACGTAAAGTTGGTTTTGTCTCATGTACTTATACATGCCTTCCAGCTTAAAATTATAACTTTGACAGTTTATTTTATTTTAATATTTTTAGGCAGTCTGTCTCAGGCATTCATTTTCTTTCAACAGATGGAAGCCTATATTGAGTTTTCAATTTCATACTTGTTATTATTGCATACTATATAGTGTATACATATGTATAATTTTAGAGACTCTGATTCACTTATGACATGTTAAAACTACGTGGCTATTATATGCTCTGAAGTTCTTTAAAGTAGAGGTTTCCACATATATTTTATTGTTGTTTTTCTTTATCTGCAAGGTTTTCTTCATGCTTTATTGGATGAAGAAAAGTAAACTTGTAGGATTGTGATAAGAAATTGTTCAAAGAAAATTGGATTAATAACATAATTTATTGGGGAAACTTCTTGGTGCAGGAAAATCTATCAATCATAATTCCAAATGGCTTCGTCTACTCTCATCTGTGACACTCAGCAATGGAAGGAGTTAAAGGTGACAAACAATTACTTCTTATATATTTATAATGCAGAAATAGTGAAACATTCTATTAATTGCATCTCCTTCGTGCAGGCTCATGCTGAGGATGTAGAAAAGACTCATTTACGTGATTTATTGAGCGATGATGAGAGATCCCAGTCAATGGTGGTGTATGACACTTGCTATATGAAGCTCTATAATCTTACAATATGTTATATTCTTTTATAGCTGTAACAATAAAATCAGGAGATTGCCATTTTAGGATTTGAAAATACTTTATGCTAAAAAAGTTGGGCCAATACTAATGTGATTGAAATGTGTTGATGTATAACCTTCTGACTTTTGCATTCTTTGAAGTGAATTTGATGGAATTCTATTGGACTACTCAAGGCAGCAAGCCACTCTTGAAACAAGGGAAAAACTCTTCAAATTGGCAGAGGTCAGTTCACTCCTTCTAGGTATTTGGACAACTTGGTGGCCCTCAGGCATGTCCTCCAGGGAAAAAAAGGGTTCATTATCAAACTGAAATGCAATCATCTGATAATTATATGTCTGGATGTGATGTAGGTTGCATCCCTCAAGCAAAAGATAAACCAGATGTACAATGGGGAGTATGTAAGTGCCTGTATACTGATCCAATGAGTTGTACATATGCTCATGGCATACTCACCTGCATTTTAAAATTTTTGCTCCATTTGTAATAAAGGTGTTAACTCTCTACTATAGTTTTATTAAATGGTTTCTGAAATTCCTGCCTCTACTTTGGGAAACCTTGTAGTACATAAGGGTAGATATGGAATATATTGTGGAATCAATTGCTTCATTTTCTGAATTATCTCATTTTATTTTGTAATTTTTCTTGGACTTTCAGATAAACAGCACTGAAAATAGATCAGTACTTCATGTAGCTCTTCGTGCTCCAAGAGATGCTGTTATACAGAGTGATGGAAACAATGTTGTCCCAGATGTTTGGAATGTTCTGGACAAGATCCAGGAGTTCTCTGAGCGGGTCCGCAGTGGATCTTGGGTAATATACTATCCTGTCTTTGTATATGGACATTGTTGAACTTGAGTTGAGAGTATAAATTATATTTTTGTAGGTTGGAGCTACAGGAAAGGAATTGAAGGATGTTGTTGCCGTTGGTATTGGTGGCAGTTTCTTAGGTCCATTATTTGTGCACACAGCTCTTCAAACAGGTTACTGATGTTTTCTAGTTTCTTGGTGACATTCACATTATCCGCTTTTCTTCTCCTTATATTTGTAGACTTTTTTTAGTACAAATGTATATGAACACAAGAAGCATGAATGTCATCTTCTAGCAAGTAGAAGTGCTGAATATGTTTTTATAACATCTTACAGATCCTGAAGCAATTGAATCTGCAAGAGGGCGTCAGCTACGCTTGTAAGTATCCAATATCGCTTTGGTTTTTGAAGTCTGGTTTGTTGCCATCTAATTCTAAGTAAACTACATGAATCTGTCTATACAAGCTACTCTTGATCTCCCCCACTCCCCTCTTTTTTTTATTTTATTTTATCTCATATAATGGTGACATGATCAACCTCTTCAGTATATTCAACTTATCACAAAATCAACCTCTTCCTTTATATGCTTGTATGTGCAGTCTTGCAAATGTTGATCCAATTGATGTTGCTAGAAACATCACAGGATTAAATCCTGAAACAACCCTAGGTACACAAGTATTTTGACTTTCCTTTTTTACTTGATATTTGACTTAAGAGACTGGGATTCCATCTTGTGTGCTTTACTGTTGGAATTCTTTTTATTTTTGTAGTGGTGATTGTTTCAAAGACTTTTACGACCGCCGAAACCATGTTGAATGCCCGAACACTCAGGGAATGGATTTCTAATGCTCTAGGGTAAGTGAAGATAAAAACTATTTTTTTCAAGAATAATAGTATAATGATGATTCTGATTCTTTCATTTTATGTAGGGGCCTGCTCAATAGAATCTGGGGCCTATACCTTTTAGACTTTAGTATTATGAACATTATGCCCCCATCCCCTGATTTCTTCAAAATATATTCATAGTTATGTAAAAACGGAAATGTTAAATGGAATTTGAAGACTGGCTGATCATTCCATTTTACCTTCAGGCCCTTAGCAGTTGCAAAACATATGGTGGCAGTCAGTACCAATCTCACAGTATGGCCATTTGTTCTTTCTTCTTTTGCTTAGTTCATTGAGCTTTGTTAAAAATTCTTTGTATGATTTCTGTGCATAGGCATATATAAATTATTCAAGGCTGAGTCTATAGTTATCTTTTACTGTTGTCTTAATTTCTGATGCAGCTTGTGGAAGAGTTTGGCATTGATCCCAATAATGTTTTTGCATTTTGGGACTGGGTTGGTGGCCGATATAGTGGTAATTTTTTTTCCTTGCATACATATATCCTTTCTAGATCCCACTTGGTAGGAGCCTTATGCACTAAGCTGCCCTTTTTTTGAATAAGAGTAGTCATTTGAATTATTGAAGACGTTTGATTTTGGCTATTATTTGTTATGTTGCTTACAGTCTGCAGTGCTGTTGGAGTATTGCCTTTATCCCTACAATATGGTTTCTCAGTAATTGAGAAGTATGTGATTTATTATTGCCGTGATTCTATAGCAGGAATTTCTTTTAATTGATAATGGTCTTAGCTTCAGCCTAATTTATTTTAAGTATATTGTTTCCACTTATTGTTTAATGCACTCTAGCAAGGTTGTATTGCCTATATCACTTCAGTTTTTGAGTAAAAAATAGAAAAAAGGGAATTAGAGAAAGGAAAATATATATGTCCCTGATTTCTTGATTTATCATATGCTCTTATGCATATGCTCTTCCTGATTTCTTGATTTATCATAAGAAAAGGATAAAGGATATATATGTCCCTGAATCTGTATTCAGATAGTGTTTTAATCTTCACAGTATTTCTAAAATGCAATCAAATCTTGTCGAAAAAAACCCAAATTGTAACAACAGCTAATTCATGTATAATGCCTCCAGTGCTCCTATATTTTCTTTATGCAATTAGAGAAAGGAAAATATGGTGTTCTCTTGGTTAGTAGCTTTAATTAGACGACTGTAAAGAATCATCCATCTATTCATTTTATTTTATTTTTTTATCTTTTTTGGATTCTATTTGATAGAATGGGTATCCTTTCTTGTGCATATGTTTGGTTTGTATATGATGTCATGTTTCTTTTGTGAAGGTTTTTAAAGGGAGCTTCCAGCATTGATCAACATATGTATTCAGAACCATTTGAAAGAAATCTACCTGTAAGAATCCCTGTACTAACCTGTGTCCTTTGGTGTTTCCTTTGTACCGGTGGATTTCCTGCATATGTTGGACTAAATTTTAAGCCAATATTTGTTTTAACCTAGTGGCCTGAAAGTAATTATCATGAACTAACTCACCCTCACACCTAAAAGATTAAGCTATTAGGTGGAAGTCCAAGATTGTTTTTTATTGTAACTGTAATAATGTCTTACAGAGGAGTCCAACATCAATTGGAAGAAAGAATATTTGTTTGACTTATCTTTCTTAATAATGCTCTTCCTATTTATTAAATTTCTATTTTCTCTTTCTCATGGTCTCCCTTAGACCTACTTTCCCTCTCCCTCCCTCCCTCTCTCTCTCTACTTAAGGCTTCCTTGACCTTGTCTCATGAACAATTCTTTGCACCCAAAATTTGAATTGGCTTTCATGATTTGAAAACTACTCTCACCTTCCTTCTCTCAAGGATTATGCATCTATCTGGTATTAGAGATGCTTCTTTAGCAAGTGCAAGGTGAGATGTTTAATAACATTGTGTCAATTGGCCAGGTGCTTTTGGGAATGTTGAGTGTATGGAATGTCTCATTTCTTGGATATCCTGCCCGGGTGAGTACCTCATGTTTTGTTCTATTCAAAAACTTATGTTTCTTTACTATTAACCTATCATTTTCAATAACTGAAACTTCTGGTTCACACTAGGCTATCTTACCCTATTCTCAAGCCCTGGAGAAATTTGCCCCACACATTCAACAGGTATGTTTATTATTGCCTTGCGATTAAATGCTCATACATTGTTTAATGTTTTTTTCCTCTCTCTTTGTTCTTATAGTTTAGTGTATGTTCAAATTAGGTTAGCATGGAAAGTAATGGCAAGGGTGTTTCAATTGATGGTGTTCCACTACCATTTGAGGCTGGTGAAATTGATTTCGGTGAACCAGGAACAAATGGGCAGCACAGTTTTTATCAACTTATACACCAGGTGAGATACAGATAGTGATATTTGTGTTGTAATTCATATTTGAATTCTAGTTTGTGCAGTTTGCATGCTAATGCTTAGTCAAAATCTAATAATTATGGTTGATGAGGACATAAGTCCATGCAGAAATAGCCTAAATGGGTGGCAATTTTTTTTATATATTATTGAATAACATTGAAGAATTTCTACAATCTTTTTTGTTATTTAGGATTTGGTAGAGGGGTCAATCTTACCTCTTAGAATTTGAGGTTAAGAGCCCAAGTGCCTAATTCTACCCCACAAAATCAGTTTGTAAGATGAGAATTGCCCAAACTTTAGAAGTTCTATTAAGCCATATGTATAGTCGATGAGGGACTAAACCACCACCCTTGAGACTACAATTAAGGCAACCTCCAAAGAGGTTGCAACTAAGGCAGGCTAGGGGTGACCACAATTAAGGTGGCTTTCCAACAATACCAAAAGTGGATTTCAATCTTTAAGCTTATTTCTTTGATTTGCTCAAGTACCATGTAGCCTGATAACAATCATTCTCTGATATGTGCCTTCCAATCTGCTCATTAATTCAGCATAGATGCTACATTTATCTCTTTAGTATGAATGAATTTTGTTGTGAAATAACACATCTATCTCCATCTTCTAATTTGTAGGGACGCGTTATTCCTTGTGATTTTATTGGAGTTGTGAAAAGTCAGCAACCTGTTTATTTGAGTGGTAAATATGGCTGGTTTGAAGTTTACACTCTGGTTATTTGTGTTTGACACATCCAGTTTATAATTCATGCACTTTCTGTGCAGGTGAGGTTGTGAGCAACCATGATGAGCTAATGTCAAACTTTTTTGCACAACCAGATGCCCTTGCCTATGGGAAGGTACATGTGCAGTTTCTCTTATCTAATTCATGTTTAATAAACTAACCGAATGGAGCCCTTCCATATGGTAAGGTATTATTCTATCCTATATAGGGATTAAGTAGCCTGATTTCTTGTCCCTTCTCAAGATATAAAGTAGAAAAGAAAAGAAAATGAATCATAAAACAATGAACATGATCAAATTCATGCTTATTTTTGGGTTGCTGATGGCGGAAAAGTGTCAATAGTGAACATATACTCGCCATGTGATGTAGCTTTGAAAAGAAATTTGTGGGAGCAAGTTAGACATATAAGGAGTGCAAATTTGGGAGGCCTATGGTGTATATTAGGATATTTTAATAATATTAGAAGAGCATTTGAAAGAGTAGGTGTATGTCAGAGGGTGCAAGATGAGAATATTATGAGGGAATTTATTGAATGGATTGCAGAACTAGAGGTTGAGGATGTGTCTTGTGTGGGGCGAAAATTCACCTGGTATAGACCAAATGGGACAGCCAAGAGTAGACTGGACAAAATTCTTATATTTGCAGAATGGCTTACCAAATGGCAAGGTAGCACTCGGTTTATCATGGATCGCAATTTCTCAGACCATTGCCCAATTCTGTTGAGATCCACATTTGCTGATTAGGGCCCGAAGCCGTTTCAGGTTCTAGATTGTTGGTTTAAGGATAAATCCTTCAAGAAGGTAGTCCGTGACTATGGGAGATGAGTAAGATAGCAGCACAACGTACCCCGTAGATTGTCAGAATGGCTATACTCGTGGATGATAAAGACTTCCGCTCGAGGGGGAGACTACCATGTAGAAGAGACTCACACTTGAGGGGGAGATGTGTTGGGTTACAAGTGTGAGGTGAAGTCCCACATTGGGTAGAAGTGGAAAGGTTAAGCACCATATAAGTGAGGAGACCCATAAACTTGAGCCTTAAGGTTTTGGGTTAGAGTGTGGTGTCAGGTCTCCTTATGTGGTGGCTCATGGTCCACAGGTGTACCCCTCGAATCTCCCCAACAGCGAACTCTGTAAATGGTTGGGGAGGTTTTATGTTAAAAGAAAAGATCAAGGGTCTTAAGCAGAGGTTTAAAGAATGGAATAAGACTTACTTTGGCGATAGCAGAAATTAAGAAGAATAGAGATGGAGTTGAACAAGCTGGAAAAAGAAGGGGATGACAGACAACTGAATGAACAAGAAATTAAATTGCAGAAGTAACTGCAGGAGGAACTATGGGTAGCAACACACTCAAATGAATCCATTCTGAGGCAAAAGGTAAGGACTAGTTGGATCAAGGAAAGGGATTGTAATTCTCGGTTCTTCCACTTGATTGTAAACTGGAAATGTAGATTTAATATGGTTAGAGGAGTGCTTGCTGATGGGTGTTGGATAGAAGAGGCAAGCAAGGTCAAAGAGGAAATTAGACAGTTTTTCAAGAGGAGATTTGAGGAGTCTGAGTGGGAGAGGCCTAGAATAGATGGGGTCAGATTTCAGTCCATTGGCCAGCAAGATAATGACCTCCTGGTGGCACGTTTCGATGAGAAAGAAGTGAGGGATGCAGTATGGGAATGTGGTAGTGCCAAGAGCCCTGGACCAGATGGAATAAATTTCAAGTTTATCAAGGAATTCTGGGATGTTATCAAATATGATTTGCTCCGATTTTTGGATGAATTCTATGTCAATGAAGTTTATCCGAAGGGGAGCAATGCATCATTCTTAGCTTTGATACCCAAGGTCCTTGATCCCCATAGCCTCAATGAATACAGGTCTATCTCATTAATATGTTGCATGTATAAAATTGTGGCTAAACTATTATCTAGAAGGCTGAAGAAGGTGCTACCAACCATGATAGATGAATGTCAAACTGCTTTCATAGAGGGTAGACACATGCTACATAGCGTGGTAATAGCCAATGAAGTCATCGAAGAAGCAAAAAGATGTAATAAAAGATGCCTTGTGTTTAAAGTTAATTATGAAAAGACATATGACTCAGTCTGTTGAGATTTTCTATTATATATGATGAGGCGGACGGGATTTTGTTTCAAATGGATTACATGGATTGAAGGTTGTCTGAAATCAGCTTCTATTTCCATATTGGTTAATGGGAGCCCAACAACGGAGTTCACTCCCCAAAGAGTGCTCAGGCAAGGGGACCCATTAGCCCCGTTCCTGTTCAATATTGTAGTAGAGGGCCTAGTTGGTTTGATGAGAGAAGCTCAGGAGAAGAACCTATTTGATGGCTTTAAAGTAGACAGAAATAATGTGGAAATCAGTATATTACAGTTCGCAGATGATACGGTCTTCTTTGGGTCAGCATCAATGGCAAATGTAAGAGTAATCAAGGTGATTCTAAGGAGCTTTGAATTGGTATCGGGACTAAAGATAAATTTTGTCAAAAGAAGCTTTGGAGCAATTGGGATGTCTAAGTAGTGGCTGAACAGAGTTGCCAGTTTTATAAATTGCAGAGTGTTGTCAGTACCCTTTTCCTTACTTGGGTATCCCTATTGGAGCAAACCCAAGGCGTAGTGAGATTTGAAATCCAATAGTCAGGAGATGTGAGAGAAAATTGTCAAAATGGAAACAAAAATAATTTTCTTTCAGGGGATGGGTGACTTTGATTAAGTCAGTCCTAAACTTGATCCCCAATTACTTCTTTTCTTTTTTCAGGGCTCTGAAAAAGGTGGTGGCAGGTTAGTGAGGCTGCAGTGTTGGTTCTTGTGGGGAGGGCACTCGGACCAGAAGATCGCATGGATGAATTGGGGATCAGTCTGTCTAGCAAAGGAGAAAGATGGCTTGGGCATCAGAGATTTGGTGAAATTCAATTTTTGATTACTTGGAAAATGGCGCTGGAATTTGTTTCACCGTCAAGGAGAATTGTGGGCACAAGTGTTGGACTCAAAAATATGGAGGGTGGAGGAATTTGGATGTGACAAGAAGGACTAACAAAGAGTCCCTCTGGTGGTGGGATTTGAGTTTCATCTATAATTCGACCGAGGGGAGTTGGTTTAAAAGCGGGTCTAAATGGAAAATTGGGTGTGGATCAAAGGTGATGTTTTGGGAAGACGGGTGGAAGGATGATGGGATCTCGTTGATGGAGAAGTACCCAAGATTGTACAATATTTCACAACAACAAAATCAATATATCCAGCAGATGAGGACGACATCAGGTACAAGGTGAGAATGACAGCTCTAATGGAGGAGATTTTTTCTAGAGGGTGAAATAGACATGGTTGCAAAATTTATGGAGGATATAGAAGGCCTTATTGTACAAATGCAGCGACAAGATGTCTGGAGGTGGAAGGGAGACTCGGGTGGGGGACATGCAGTGGGGAGTGCCTACAGGCTGCTTGATAGGCACTCAGCAGATAAGAATCAGGACGCAGTGTTCACTACACTATGAAAGTTAAAAATTTCAAGTAAAGCTTGATTTTTTGCTTGGAGATTAATTTGGGACAGACTACCAACAAAGAGTAACTTGAGAAGTAGGAATGTGGAAATCAGCGACGTTAGTTGTCCATTCTGCAGTAATCATGTCGAGGATGCATCTCACTTATTTTCAGCTGTATTAAAATCATGCCGCTATGGTGGGAATTGATGTCTTGGTTAAACATAGCGGGTGTATTCCCGAAAATTCCGAGGGATCATTTCCTCCAACATCCATACTGCAATTTGAAGGGTATTAGGCTACAGTGGTGGCAGATTTGGTGGATCTCCCTGACATGGTGTATTTGGCACCATAGAAATAAGATTTTCTTCTCAAGTGACAGCTTCAAAGGTCACAAGTTGATGGAGGATGCTCTATTCTTCTGCTGGTCATGGCTTAAAAATCTGGAAAAAGGATTTGACATCCTATTCTGTTGGGGAGATTCAAGGGGTACACCTGTGGACCACGAGCCACCACATAAGGAAACTTGACACCACACTCTAACCCAAAACCTTAAGGCTCAGGTTTATGGGTTTTCTCTTCGCTTATATGGTGCTCAACCTCTCCACTTCTACCCGATGTGGGACTTCACTTCATACTTGTAACCCAACACATCTCCTCCTCAAGTGTGAGTCTCTTCCACATGGTAGCCTCCCGGCTCTGATACCAATTGTTGGGGAGATTCGAGGGGTACACATGTAGACCACAAGCTACCACATAAGGAAACCTGACAACACACTTTAACCCAAAACCTTAAGGCTCAGGTTTATGAGTCTTCTCCTCACTTATATAGCGCTCAACCTCTCCACTTCTACCCGATGTGGGACTTCACCTCACACTTGTAACCCAACACATTCCACTACTGGTCTAGCAAAATCAGGGATGGGTTCTGTGCTCCGGGGGGGATTAGCTTATAAATATTTTATGGTTGGGTGCCTAGCTTACAGTCAAATCTATGGTTGCCTAATTCTTGCTGTACTGCATGTATTAGGTCACCATAGCTTTGCATAGTATGGTGCTATTGTATATACAATAGTACCTCTTGTACTGTACTTAACATTATATATAATATAATCATACTTTTGCTGATAAAAAAAAATGCATGCTTATTTTTAATAATGGAAAATTGGAAATTAAATTAAAATGGTCGTTGCACTAACAGAAACAGGATTCTTGATGTTAGTATCTTTAAGATAATTATTGTTTTGTCCAAAAATCAGGCTTTAGCCCACACTTGATCCAAGGCAGAGAGAATGATGGTGTTTGGTGTGATGTATTTGCAGAAGATACTCTGGCAACCAGGTTATAGGTGACAGTAGGAGGATAAAATTTGTGGGAGAAAATTCCTCGAGTGTTTTAGTTTTTATTTATAGTGGAGATAATTTGCTTGAGGATCCAAGCAATCCATTTAGGAGATAGAGATCCCTTTGATTTATCCTAAATAGTTGATTGGGGATGTGATCCTCTTGTTATTGCCTTCTTGTCTAGAAGATATGGTAACTACTTTGGGCTGAGGTTGATAATTACATGGTTTTTGATTCTTTGGCCACAGTGGACCAAGGGCCGAAATCCAGTTTAGAAAGAACAATTTTCATGTTATAAGCATTCTTCTCATAGACGGTGGGACACAGGAGTGAACAGCAGATATCCTATGTTGGGATGTTTTTGGCAGCTGTTTTCTATATTTTTCATGCATTCTTTTAACTTCTTTTGAGGCTTATAATTTATTAATTATAACTTACAATCAATCATTTTTTTAACAGACCGCTGAACAATTGCAAAAGGAGAATGTTCCTCCACATCTTGTGCCACACAAGGTAGTTTCCCTTCTGTTTCTATGCTACTTAATGATTTATAATTATAGAATCAGTAGTCCCCTTACAGTGCATTCTGCATGCTGCAGACATTCTCAGGCAACCGACCTTCTCTCAGCCTTCTGCTTCCATCATTGAATGCTTATAATATTGGACAGGTTTGAACTTTGAAGACCATTTCACTTATTATGATTAATAATTTGAAAGGAAATAGTTCGTCGTGTTGGAAGGAATTTAAATTTTTCAGTGTCTTCGTTCTGTTTAAATATCCTTCTCCCTCCCTTGGATCTCACCTCTCAATAGAAGACACTGATGTTCCAATGAAATGTGAATTTTTACATGTTTTGAGCAGTATATACTAATGATTTTCTTTAATGAGGCTGTGCAAATTTACTTTTTTGCACTAATATCAGCTCCTATCTGCTTTCCCAGTTGTTGGCAATCTATGAACACAGAGTTGCTGTAGAAGGTTTTATTTGGGGCATCAATTCTTTTGACCAGTGGGGAGTGGAGCTTGGGAAGGTATGTATTTGATAGGTGACCCTTTAATCCTTTATGTTCTTGCTCCTTTCCTTTGTACAGAAATATGCTGTTATGATTGTCAATTTCTGATGAGGTTTTCATTTCATACGTGCATTTTTTAAATTTGACTTTAGCTTTCACCTTTGTTTGCTGAATTTCAATTTCTTTGTTGTTATTGTTGCATAATGCTAATTCAGTCATTAGCCTCTCAAGTGAGAAAGCAACTTAATGCATCTCGCACAAAAGGAGAACCGGTTCAAGGCTTTAACTTCAGTACTACTGCTATGTTGACAAGATACCTTCAGGTATGCCATATCCGAATTCTGTTCCAAGAAGAATTAAGATTTTTTTTTTAATTGTAATATATGTTGTTGAAACTGAACCTTGTTTTCCAATTCTTTATCTAGTAAATATTTTATCTAAAACAAGGACAAAGCCTTTTCCTTCTAAGTGAGGATTCATTTATTGATCTGACAAAGACAATACAAGAGGATTAACATGGTTAAAAAATAACATGTTTTTAATGAGGATTTGTGTTTTTTAGTTGATGAGAATATTAAAAGTTAAAACCATAAGAGAATGCTATCATGCTTATGTTGCTTCACTTTTTAAGATTACTGAATTGGCTTGTTTTTTTACATGACAGGCAAGTGCAGACGTCCCGGCTGATCTTCCAACTCGCTTACCTCAGATTTAACTGTCTTTTTTGAGGAATGTTATTTTTTTTATATTTTAATTGGATCAAAGTCATCTTACAAATCTCACTCATATAAGCTGTTAAACAGCATCCTTCAAACTTTTGTTTCTGGGCTACTTATTGAGTAACTTCTAGTACATCATCCTTCAATTTTGTTTTGAAATGATGTCCTAAAAAAACCATTGCTCAATATTTTGTTGGATTTTGAAAGGCATTGTTTAATTTGTCATAAGAGTTCATGAAAGTCTCTCAATTTGTTGATGATAATTGTGTTTATGTTAATTAAGGATCAGAGTCCTCTCACGATTGTTCCAATCATGAGGGAGAAAATTATAATAACACAAAGTAGAAGTTTGGTAAGAGAAAAGTTTTTTCATACCTAAAATTACGAGAAATTATATTTTTTGGACATTAGTAAAATTTATTTGGTTGATTATTGAAAACATTGTGACAAATTAATTTGTCATAAGAATTACGTAATATTTTTACTTATTATTGTAATTATTTATCACATTAATAAGAAAAATATAATATTTTTCTGTTATTTTAATTATTTATCATATTAATAAGAATACATTCACTAGTATAAAAGTATTTTTACATCTTTATAAAATTTTGTTCTCTCATTTCATTTAAACCAAAAAAAATTTATATATCAACTAAATTAACATCTAAATTGTAATATATAGCAAAAATGATGATGTAATAGTATCACATTAACATTAATATGCTAACATGAAAACACAATACATTATTACATCTATGTTTTCATTAAATATTATATGTCAATTTAATAATCAAACAAAATTTGCACAATAAACTTTTAAAAGATTGAATTTGCAAAAATAAAATAAAATAGAAGAACCAAATTTGAAAAGGTTCTATAACATGAAGAATAAAGGTATAATTAAGTTTTTATTTTTTTATTTTACTTTATTTCTTTTTGAACCAATTAGAGTATAAGAAATTTAATATGGAATTTACCAAGGAAAAAAGATAAAACTTGGGTTCAATTAGTTAAGTATTATATATATATATATATATATATATAATTTTATTCTCTAATAGAATTTGAAATTTCACGGATATACAATGTGTCAACATTTTATTTTGAGAGTTATTAATGTAAAACTCTTATTTTAACTAGTGGATATCTCTTTACCTATTTTAACTAAAAATAAAAAAGAAAAAGAAATTAGAATTTAAAAAAAAACTAACAACATAAAAACAATGGGTAAATATTAGAAAAGAAATAATAAAAATTTAAAAACTAACAATGGATAAAATAATCTAATAAAATAGATACACCAAATAAAAATATTTGCTTTAGAATAAATTGTAGAATTATATCATAAACACTTAAAAAAACTTGTAGGCACACAATATTTTGATAATAATAATAATAATAATAATAATAATAATAATAATAATAATAATAATAATAATAATAATAATAATCTTATTGGTTTTTTTTTCGTAAATACACCTTTCTCCTATTTTTTCCCAATCTACACTACGTTCTAATTTAATTTTCAATATACATTACTTGGGACTTTCTCTCTTCTTTTTGTATTTTCTTAATTTAAAATATTATAAAATATAAATATTATATTATATGATTTTTTTAATTGGTTTTAAAATTACTTATTTATTAAATTAAATTTTATAATTTTGTTTTTTATTTTTTTAAAGAAAAAATATACAGATAAAAAAAATTGGATAAAATTGGACTACAATTTTTTAGTTACTTTGTATGTACTTTTGTAATTAAATTTATGTACTGTTGATATTTTTTTTTTGTTATGTTCGTTGATTAAAAAAATAAGAAAATTAGTTAATAGTATTAAAATAAACTAAAAAACATAGTAAAAAATAATTAATACATCTATATTATAGAATAGACATAAAATTTCAAAAGGTAGTAACTGCTATATTGAGAATATCTTTAAAAATATTTATTGAAAATATCTTTAAATAAAAATATATTGAAAATATCTTTAAAAATATTTATTTAGCAATTATTTTTGACTTAAGTGATAAGAATTGATATTTTTATTATTTATGGTTACAGATATGAAAAGAAAAGAATAAAATATTCAAAAGATACTGATAACTTCTAAATGAGTTATTTTTTATAATAAAAATATATTAAAAATATTTTTAAATATATTTAATTAGTAATTATTTTTAATGATATTTAATAATATCATTTTCTTTAAAAAATTAAAAAACAAAATTATAAAATTTAATTTAATAAATAAGTAATTTTGAAACCAATTAAAAAAATTATATAATATGATATTTATATTTTATAATATTTTAAATTAAAAAAAAACAAAAAAGAGAGAGAAAATTATAAGTAATATATATTGAGAATTAAATTACAAAGTAGTATAAATAAAAAAAGAGAAAAAATATGTATTTAGGGAAAAAAAAACTAATCTTATTAGGTAATGGTTTGGAGGCACCTCCCTCCACGTTTATGTGCCCCACCCAAGGAGCCTTCAGCAGTTGAACTACTGCCAAAACCAAAACATCATCAACATTCAAGATTGTGAGTTTTCTCCAATTTTTAAATTTGAAATTTGAAGAGGTTTAAAAAAAAAAAAAAAAGAAACAGTGGTTTCAATCTTTAAAAAGGAGAAAAAAAAACTAAAACCGAAAAGTGAA
Organism: Glycine max; assembly: GCF_000004515.6. Classification (NCBI taxonomy): domain Eukaryota; kingdom Viridiplantae; phylum Streptophyta; class Magnoliopsida; order Fabales; family Fabaceae; genus Glycine; species Glycine max. Next base: position 1,767,377 of record NC_038255.2, on the reverse strand, counting down.
AACGACCACTACCTTTTGCAGATGCAAATAAAATGAACACTGAGATTTCGCGCCTCCCGAAAACGACGTCGAACTCTCGTCTTTAAATAAACTAACGGCAATACTTAAAACTAATTTTCAAAAACCGAATTAGAAATTCGTGTTTGGTTTGCTTTCTTGCTAAACTCCTAAATTTCCGTTTGGCTCACTTCTCAATTGTTGAAATATCATTTTCTCGTAAATGTCTCAAAACTGTGTCCGGTTTTAATTCTCTAAATTTGAAATTAACTACAAATGTTACTTTTGTTACATATAAATAGAAAAGTGCTACTTTTTTTTTTTGTTAGTAATGCATTTTTAGTCAAAATCACATAGATGATGATTTCAATAAAAAAAAAAGTAAATTTTGAGTCTCATTTTACTCAAATGAACATATAATATGTCTAGATTTGTGTTGAGAATACATATTTTTTTAGTCAATCCATGTTAAAGTGTTATAATGACATATAAATAAGAAATACTAGCTTTAGATTTAATGTGCATCCATTAATGACCATGGTATTAAAAAAAATATATAAATCAATTTTTTAAAGAGAAAATAGGATTTGCACTATTAGTGTTCTTTTAACATTTTTTATTAGAAAACATAACATTTACATCTAATAAAATTTTACCATTTAGCTACATCAAATTAACCATTAAAACTTATTTTAGATTTTTTTAAAAGTTATCTACTATCAATGTAATTTTTTTAACACTAATAGCCAATTAAGTTTCTCTATTTGGTTACATCAAATTTTATTATTTAAATTAAATTTAAAATAAAAACCTGAAAAGCCTAAAAACGAGGGTTGAGTTTTGAGATGAGGAAGTCAAAGAGATTCACCACAAAAAAATAAGGGTTAGAGTTTTCAAGAATGACTCAAAAATTATGAGGTTAGAATTTTTAGATGGAAAATTATAACAAAGGAGAGTGTCAAGAAAAAAATAATGAGTTGATTAACTTTTTTTAAAAATTTAAAATGATTAAATTCATGTAACTAAATGATTAAAATTTATTGAATATAAGTGTAAAAAGATTACACTGATCGTGTATATTTTATTTTCTCTTATTATAATTATAGATTTTTGTGTAAGATCATAATTGATGGTAAAAAATATTTAAAAGCATTTTAATATATATTTAGCGATATTTTAATAATGTAAAAAAATGTTTACATTATTTGAAATAACTCAAATAAGTAGTTTTTTTTCGAATTGCGTAAAAACTAAATAAATATAAAATATATAAAAATTATTTAATTTGATTTTTATCATTGTTTTTAAATTTGAAAATTAAAAATTAATTTAAAAAAATTCTATGTTCCCAAAAGTGTGGTTTTAGTATTTTTATTTGATTTGATTTTTACTATTTTTAATTGGTAAAGAATAATGAAATTATAAAAGTATATAAAGAAAATTTTCTTCAACATGACGAACTTTTTAATATTATTTAAAACATTATCTGTTAAAAAATACAATATTAAATTTTCTGCACTCAAATATAATTAATACAGATAAATAAAATTTTGTAAAAAATATAAATATTATTTATAATATTTGAAGGGGTTGAAAAATAAATAGCTTGTTCATGCAGAATATGAAATAATAAAACTTAATAATTTAATTTTTTAAACGACTTATGCATGTATTATATGTGATAATACCAGTATAAATGCAAACTAAATCTTTGGAATTTTTTTTACTTTACATAAATAATTATATATAAGTAAATCTTGATTGAGTTTAATATCATTCACATTAAAAAATAAAGTTTGATATCAAATTACATACTTATAAATATTCAAGTTATCTAAAATTTTAGATATATGATAATCTTGACGATGTCACATAATTTAACGATTAGATCAGTAAATTTCAAATTTCATAAAAAATATCAAGGATAGGAAATATAAAAATCTTTGATCCTTCCCCAATATATATTGTTAAAATTTTCCCATTCTTATCAAATTTGCATTGAATAAATCATAAAAAGAAAGTTGCATTCAATAAATTTAAAAATCAAAACATTCGTTTTCAACCTTAATCTGATTTAATATATTCATGAAATATAATACTTATTTGTTTTTTTTACGATATAATACTTATTTGTTAGATATGCCATTACAATTTTTCATCATTATTAAATTATATGACCATATTTATAAATATTCTTATTTTGTGAAAGGTAAGAGTACGATGTACATATTCTTTTTTCTTTTTGCATTTTATTCTTAAGTTTTTTCAATATTCCACATAACACCCAAAAAAACAAATTTAAATAACTTTGACTTTTTTGTTAAACATTCAAACAAGGACACTTTGAAAATAAAAAATAAAAATAAAAATAACTAACATAGAATGTAAATAAACAATTAGCTAAATTGTCAATTATTTTCTAAAAAAGTAAAATAATCAAATAGAAATATTTTTTTCCCTTTCAATTAAAAAATCTTGAATAAATAATACCAAAAAGAAATTGAATAAAGATAAATTAAAAATTCAAATAAAAAAGAAAAAAAATGTTAATAACTCCCCCCATAAATAACAGAAACATCATTCACACTGTTCAAGCAGCAGCAATGGAGGGAAGAGAGAGAAAATCTTCTCTCACTTCACAAACGGAACCTCTCGACTACCCTCATTCCCGTTTCTTCACTCCAATGCAACAACAACATTCTCATGTAAGTTGGGTTCTCTTCAAAATTTGAAATTTTCTTCTCAAATGAAAAAAAAAGAAGAACTAACCTAACTACCTAACGTCACCGTCACTAATTGCCATCTCCGTCACCGTTTGCGCCGTCTCCGATGACTCTGTTGTGTTTGCTGTTATTCAAACTGACCCATGTTCTCAAAATTTGAATTTTCTGCTGCTATATTGTTAGTTCTGATTTTTTGGTTCTTTTGGTTTTTATTTATATACAAAACTTAGATACAGTTTCTTAACTGTTTTTAGCCTTGTTCTCTGATTAGAATTAGAATTTGACTCTTGACAATTTGCGTGATAAAAGTTTGTATCAAAATGTCAGCTTAACTGTTTTTAGTATTGTTTTCTGATCAGAATGAAAATTTCACTCTGATGATTGTGTGATAAAGGTTTAGATTAAATGTCAGCTTAACTGTTTTTATCATTGATCTCTAATCAGAATTAAAATTTTACTTTTGACAATTTGTGTAATGGAAGTTTGTAATTTTGTATTGAATTTCCGCATGGGTTACCGATGATTCTGATTGGAGAAGAGTATGGAAAGTAGCTTTCATATTGTATCTAAGTTTGGTGTTTTGTGTATTTATGTTTATGAGATTGAGTTTTGATGATTGTGGTTCTTCTAGTAAGGGTGTGTTTGGTTGTTCAGGAAATGGTGGCTTTGAAGAAGGCATATGCGGATGTGATTCTGAATACTGTGAAGGAGGCTGCAGGTAGGGTAATGGTGGCGGAAAGGAGAGCTCTTATGTTCCAGCAGGAGCTTGCTTCATCCAAAGAAGAGGCTCTTCATATGTTAATGCGTTTGAAGCAGATGATGGATGCTAAGGTTTTATTCTGAATCCCAACTCGTGGTTGTTATGGTTCTTTGATGGCCTTTGTGTTTTTATGGTTAATGTTGTTGATGACTGTAATGATTGTAAAATTTTGTTTTTCTGTTTTAAGAATCTGCTTAGTTTAGATTTTAGTTGAATTGAAGTTGAAAGGTTTGATTTGTATTTGACAATGATGTTCTTAAAGTTAGCTAATAAGAATTGATTTTATGTGAATGGTGAAGTAGAGTCACTTTTGAAATGTAATTATGAGTATATTTTTGAAAACTTTATGGGTTACACACCTAGGATCAATTGTATGCACAGTTATCAGAATCTCACGATTCATGATTCAAATCTTATGATTCGAGACAATTCGACTACTTACTGATATTTATCCTAAGAGGAATCTTAAAAGACTTTGTATCTTATGGTACATTAATGAATCATGTAAATCTTATGATTCACAAGATTCAAGGATTCGTTACTTTTTTAGTTTTCTTTCACCAATTCTCATGAAAAAATTGAAAAGTCATATAAGTTTAAATTATTAAATGAAAAGGAATTGAGAGAACACTTCTAAACTTATCCTATTTGACTACTCCACTATTTCATTTCACTCATTTAATGCATTCACTTTATTTATATATTTAATTGCTTCAGTTCCAATCTCTACTAAAATAAAGGCTTTACAAACTCAAAATTAATATAGCTCATTCATCTGATGCTCCTAGATTTATGTTTATGTTTTTCTTAGTTATTGATCATGAATATGTGCTTTAATATGTTTTGTTTGTTGCATTTGCTATTTTTATTATTGATCATGAATCTTATTGATTCTCGATACGATTGATTCACGATTTAGAAAATGAGCCTTCCGATTCAAGATTTGCATCCTGATTCAACTTCCTTTTTATGATGTAGAATCAAGAACAATTCACTTCTCACATAATCAATATAATATAAAATGAATTATTTAGGAAGCAAGAGTAGCCAAACTCATCAACTACTATTAGAATCAATTGTTTTTGATGCAAAAGTGAATTTGATGGCAAACTAAACAAGCCCCAAGGTGATTGAGTAATGGTTTTTTTTATCCCCAACTCCACCCTCAATTTTTCAGTGTCTGCCTGCTTTGAGTTTCATTAGGAATCCGAAGGGGAATATCCTTAGGATCACATGTGATGTGCTGGTATGAGGATTTTCTTATTTGTTCAAGTGGAATTCACATGTGTATCATTTTCCAGATGAAGTGATATGTTATATCAAAATTCTTGGTTGCATTACTTTTGCGTACATCATTCTGTCTTTTAATTGACAAACTTCAAACTAGATTGTTTTTTGTTATCCTCAAAAGTCAGAATTAATTTTGTTTCTGGTAGGATGCTTTGATGTTTTCTAATGACGGTTTGGAAATGTGTCATACATACATATATCATGGTAGTTGAACTGGGATTTAAATTGTGCATCAAAGGCTCATTTTCTAAATCGTGAGTTGAATTGTATCGTGTATCATAAGATTCATGATCAATACTAAAACATAGCATATGCAACTAACAAAAACAAAAACACATATTCATGATCAATAACTAAAAAACAACTCCACGAGCATGAGATGCATGAATTCTATTAAATCTGAGTTTGTAAAGCCTTTATTTTTGTAGAATGGAATTGAAGCAATTAAATAGCTAAATAGAATACATGTAATTAAATGAGTGAGCAACAAATGAAGAAGTGGAGTAATCAAATAGTATCAGTTCAGAAGTGTTCTTTCAATTCCTTTTCAGTTAATAATTTAAAGTTATATGACTTCTCAATATTTTCATGAGAATTTGTGAAAGAAAACTAAAAAAATAACGAATCCTTAAATCTTGTAATTGTAAGATTCACATGATTCATTCATGTATCGTAAGATACAAAATCTTTTAAGATTCCTCTTAGGATACATATCGGTAAGTAGTCAAAATGTATCGAATTATAAGATTCAAATCGTGAATCGTAAGATTCGGATAACTATGATATATATTTACGATTCTATATATATATACACGAATATAGCTGATCCATCTCAGTATTAACCTCTTATCCTCTACTTGTGTTCTTCCTCCTACAGGATTTTGCTTCCCACCTTATCCATTTCTTGTGCTACTGCTAATAGGCGCAACCTTCACCTTTTTTATTTTATTAATTTACCTTGTAATCAATTTCAAATCCAGAAAAAGCAAAGCATGTATTATTTTCTAATCACCATTTTTCTTTGGCAAGTCAATGGTGTTTCACCAGAAATTTCTTAATGTAATAAGCACTCTAGAAAGACGTAGACACATTTTTAGTGAGTGTGTGTGGCTGGGGAGCAGGGAGGGGAATTTTAATAGGTTGGTTTAGGTTAAATCTGAGTGGAAGATATTAGTAAAAAATAAGTAAAATATCTACGAAAACTAAATTTTATAGGTAATGATCTCCCATTTCCATTTGGATAATAGTTTTAATGAAGTTTGAGCAAACTCATAACCTAATAAACTCTGTTGGCTTTTCTTGTTTCTCCTTTTGTATTTGAAAGTCATAAAAATCTTTATTTCTCTGCTTGTCCAGTGAGATATGTCCAGCTTCAGGTTACATATCTTTACTGGTTTGTAACTTGAACTACATGTTATGTATGGAATGAACATATTTATAAGTATGCTTACATAGTTGCACTATGTTTATAGATACTATCATTTATTGGCATTTCCCAAATAACTAAAGTCCTAAAAATTCAAATGATTGGAAAAGTGAGGGTATGCATTTCTCTACAATCTTGGGTAGTCAATCAGGACAAGAAACTATGTTATTCCCGTTAGAATCTATACAAGAACAACAACAATCAAACCTTTGTTAAATTTCAACTTAAAACCAATTGGTACTAAGCGAAGTTGTCCAACAAATATAATATATAAGTTGTTCCTCGAGAATTGAGGCAGGTGATATGAGACTTCCCAATACCCCCCCCCCCCCCCCCCTGATGCTTGCTAGAACAGGCGAGCCTACTAGAATAAGCAAGAACCAAGATGAGCTGGGCTATAGGTTCTGATATCATGTTAGATTTCAGCTTAAAACCAATTGACACTATGATTTCAGTTTAGAACCAATTGACACTAAATGAAGTTATCCAATAGATATGTAAGCTGCATCCTAAAAATTGAGGCAGGTGATCTGACAACCGTATCAAAATCTATACTTAGAAGGAAATTTTGTTTATTGCATGACTCGAATTATTGGTGTTGCTGTAGTTAGGTTTTTCATTGATGAAATAATCCGTGGATATTTGATTTGAAATACTACTCTGATTTGTCTGATGTATTTGCATTTCCCACTTTGATGTGTTTTTACTTTTTTGGTATTTTAGACCATACATTTACATAAACTAATGTTTTCTTTGTTACAGACAGCTGAAGCAGAAAAGGCATCATTGGAGCAGCAAAGAAAAATTGATGAGCTTGAAGCTCAATTGAATGAAGCTGAGGATATCGTAACAGATCTAAGGGCAGAGTTGAAGCTTGTATATCTGGAGTTAGAGACGGCAAGGAATAACCAGGTCCAGCCTTTGAATGGACAGAATGAAAAGCAAGTTGTAACTTTTCAGGAGAGTGCAAAACCTGAGATTTCAATATCCTCTCCTCATAAAGAACTTGAATGTGTAACGAGCTGTGATGTGGCAAACAAATCACTGACTATGAACGTTTTAGATAATAAGTGTTGTAATTCAAAACAACAAACTGAGCAATTGTGCATCTATAATTTGGAGGATTCTTGTGGTCATAACTCTGACTTTGCTTCCATCATCACGAGAAGCAAGGAACCTGAACTTCGCCGAAATGGATTTACTCAGAGAGTCCGTGCACTTGAAGGAAATTTGCTGGATGAAAAGCTGCTCAAGCAAGATGTACACAATCAACATTATGGTAAAAAACTCGGGATCATTGCTAAAGATAGTAATGGGCAAGTTGCAAAATATAGTGCATTGACTGAGAAAATGGAAATTAAGAAGCACGTTAAGCACCATAAAATACCAAAACGGAAGATATATTCCTATTACTGGTCTCGCTTTCTTTCTTCTTGTAAAATTCATTTAAACGACAACTGTAAATCCAGCAAAGGTGTGTGCTTTCTACCTTCTATCAAGCTTGGTGCCATTAGCAAATGGAAAAGCAAGAGGAGAAGACATAGACATTTGGGAATGAAATCTTTTGCTTTCAGGAGTTGTAAACCATCATTTTTTCTTAAGCAGTGCTCATCTGTCTGTAATAATGAAAAATGTTGTGAAGATGAATCTGGTGCAAAGATGAAGTCATTGCCACCTTTGACTGATGTAGAACCTGTGCATAGGACCATTGGTGTTACAGAAAGTATCCAGGCTGTAAATAAATTTGAGCTTGTGGAGAAGGCAATTGAGAAGGATAGCGAGTTATTAAATTTAGAAGAAAATGCTGCGCAGAATCTAACAGGTCCAAGTTCTGATATGAAAGTTGAGGGTTTTGATTTTCCATCTACAGATACTGATTTGGAAGATGCAAAAGCTTTTGAAAAAAATGATAGATCTGCCAGTCAAGTAAATGACAGTAGGCCTCTGAAGTACACATTCCAAAGGAAGCGAAAAAAAGAATCCTTGGGAAACGCAGACCAAAACATTGATTCTGAGAAGCGTACAGTGGAGAGGAGGGTGGAAGACAAACAAAATTGTGCAATAGAACTCCAAAATCTAGCATGATAGAGGAAACTTCTCCAGATAATCAGTGCCTGGATCAGGTTGTTCATCAGGTCTGTCCAATTCTTATGCATATAATAACTCTTCCTGAGATCTTATGCTGCTTGAATTAGGAGCACAAGCATAGATAATTGGATATGAGTTAAGTGTTAGTATATAACACTTAATTCATATCCAATTTTTGGCTAAATCAAAATGAAGGGGTTATCTAATAGTTTGTTGTGGATCATGAGGGCCTAGGATTAACATAATTTTCTAGCCTTCCTCATTTAAAGGCTAG
>NC_038255.2:1608438-1758719 GCF_000004515.6 Glycine max | reverse complement strand
CCACAACACACTATCAGATAACCCTTCAAATATATATATATATATATATATATATATATATATATATATATATATATATATATATATCAGATTTAATAGACATGAATCTTGAAATGCTTTCTTTAAAATAAGATTGTAATAGAAAATTGCTTGCTATAGATATAGAAATTTAATGAATGCTTGCAATTGTTGCTTTCTTAGAAAGAAAATCAGTATTTGAGCTCCAGTCTGATTTATTCATTTTCTTTATGCAGCTTATGTCTTTGTCTGCAAAAAGGTACTGATATCAATATGGATGCTTAAGGCTTGAGGATTCAACTATAGGAGGCCTTTGAAGCAAATAACATTTTGAAGGTGGTATTTAGTCTCTGAGCATATCAAAAATGTTTTTGTTAACAGCTAGGAACCCAAGTTTTTTTTTAAATAATTATTTCTGCATTTCTATCAAAATAGGAAAAAAAATGCTGTTTCTGCAGTGCAGGCTCAAAGGCCCTATTGCCAAGGTCTCTTAAGTGCTTAACACTTGAGTCATGACATGTTGATGGCAAACCTTGATAGCTGATGGATATGTTTATAGGATCTTTGTTGTTATTATTATTATTTTATAATCTCTATTATAAATTATAAACTTTATATGAAGAAAATTCTTATTATTGCTGGCAGATAAGAACTTATACTGATTATAATTGTCTCATTTTAAGTCTGCTTCTCAAGATCACTATGCTTGTGATTGAACTTGGGAGCTGTTGAAGCTTGGGATTTGTTAGAATTGGAAAGCTTAATCTGAGTATTTAGATAAAGTTGTATATTTTTTTGTAATCTAATATTCTTAAACTTTGAAGTAAGACAAAAAAATGAAGCTTGGTACAGGTTGATTATTCAGATCATCTTGTATTCCAGAAATGGAATCAGAGTTTTCACTTTTGTACCAATATCAACCAATACAATATTTAATCTTACTCTTCTTATGGCTTAACTAAACGCTTTCAATATTTTCTTCTCTTATTTGAAAATGTGTTTCATAAATTAGTCTCGCAATTAGTTTAAATCCTTATCTTGATAATTTCCTTTTTCCTTGATTCCTTAACTATTTTCAGAGTTTAACATTTTAAACTTTTGTAAAATTTATTTTCAAATCACTTTTAACAGCATTTCTGTTGAAGACCGAATACAGTTGTGGCCAGTGGGAGTAAAGCCCCCAATGGTGAAGGCACGTTGGTTCGATTAAGTTATTGGCAAGAAAATCTTATAGGTTTAGTATTTTTGTGTAAAAAAATACTCCATGAAACTATGATCTACACTTACTCGTTTAGGCTATGTTTGGATTAAACTTTAGAAAGTAATTTTACAAATTCTACTGCACAATAATGAATTTCAATGCACTAAATGAAGAAAGAAAAAAAATTGTTGCTTCTAAAAGAAAATATTTTTTTGTGCTCTCTCAATTTTAATCCAAACATGTATCTAACCTGCAGTAAAATGAGTGAAACTATACAAACTTGTGTTTAGATGAACTAAGCATCTCTAGGTTCAAGTCAACGCGAACGGTAGATTAAGGCTATGTTTGGATTACAATTTGGAAATCTAAGTTTGGATAAAATTCATTTTGCAGATTCAGTTTGCAAAAGTAACTCTCCTCTGCTTCTATTTCAAACTGAGTTTCAAAGCAAAATTACAACAAAACTAAGTTTAAAATCCGACTACCTGAAAATCTTAACAAGATGCTTTTTTAGTTTTATTTTTTAAACATACTTTTAGGCCTCTAAAGTAAAAACCAAATATGCATTAAAAGGTTCAAATTTAAATAACATATATTATTTATTAAACAAGTGGTCTCAGTATCTTAAGAAGGGGGTTGAATTAAGATACCAAACTATTTCCAATTTAAAATTTAACTCTCTTTTTAATTAATAATGAAACCCTAATTATGAATTATTTCAAGAACAATTCAAAATAAACTTCTTTAAAGTGAAATATAAACTGCAATAAATAAAAGAAGTTTAAGGGAAGAGAGAATGCAAACTCAGTTTTTATACTGGTTCGGCCACGCCCTGAGCTTACGTCCAGTTTCCAAGCAACCCGCTTTAGATTTTCACTATCTTGTAAAAAACTTTTTTACAAAGTCTGAACCGCACAGAGACAACTCTTTCCTTGTGTTCAGATAACCTTATAATTTTAAGAGACCCACGGTCTCTTAAACAGATCTCTTAGAATAATAAGAAGAAGAATTCTTTCTTTAAGAGAAGGATATTACAATTAAAGATCAATCAAGATTTCTTGTTGAATTTGCAAGTGTTTTGGCCAAGGAATATTTTGAGAGTTATAAGACAATTTTGTTTTGAGAGGATAAGACAATGTTGTTCAGAAAAACTCTAAAGAATTTCGTGTCCCAAGTCACTTATATTATAGGTCATTGATGACCATTCAAAAACTTCTTGAACAGTTGTGACTCTTGGGAGTTATTTTCGAAAATTCCTTACTGGTAATCGATTACATAATTGTTGTAATCGATTACACAGTTAGTTTCTGAAGAGTTGTGACTCTTCAGACTTGAAATTTGAATTTTCATGTCTGTTACATGCTTTAAAATTTAAATTCAAATTTCTAAAGGCTGTTATAAAACATTTAAAACTTCTGGTAATCGATTACATGCCTTGTGCAATCGATTACAGGCTTTAAATTCAAAATTTGCAAATTTGTTTTAGAAATGAATTTGGCCACTAGTAATTGATTAGTCCTCTGGTAATCGATTACCAAAGAGAAAATACCATATATTTGAAATCACAAAATGGTTTTGTAAAATATCCTTTGGCCAAACCTGTGCATCATCAGTTAAGGAATGTTTTCTAAGATTCTAGGGACTAAGTTCATCATTTGTCTTGAATTTCTGAATTCTTGACTTGGATTAAACTTGAGAAGCGCTTATCTTTGACATCATCAAAACTTCATAGCATATATGCTTCTACAATCTCCTCCTTTTTGATGATGATAATAATCTGAAATCAAGATAAATGATATACAATTGATAACACGTGCTCACAACCCTTACTCCCCCTTAAGATTAGAATTTATGCCTAAGTTCATGATAAATTCTACCCCTTAAGTTCTCTCCCCCTTTGGCAACATCAAACAGCCAAAACCGTCTGGAGAAAAGAACTAAAGCTACATCAAAATCAGAGCACAACATAACCATAAACTGATTCAATCCATAAAATAAACCAAACAAGTCTTAATCATCCAAAACACAGTCTAAAATAACCAAACACAAACCAAAACAGAATGGTAAATATCCAAGACAATCATAACAAAAGTACTAAGCAATAAAAGCCAAAATACAAGGCGAAAGAAATAACCATAAAGTCGAAGGAAATAAAATAGAAGAAAGATAACTAAGAGTCGGCCGAGGGAGCGAAACTACGCCCGATGAAGCTCATATCATCTTCAAGCCTAGTAATCCTGGTGTCCATGGCATTGAAGCGTTCACCCAGAAAAGCTCGAAGGTCGCGGAGATCTGTGAGTACTTCAGTCAAAAGAGAAGTAGAATTAGCCCTTTGTGGTGGAGGAGATGGGGTACGTTCGTTGGAAATAGGCGGTGGCAAGTCCTATTTGCGGACCCACTGACTATCATCATCCTTTTGGTAATCAAAGGAGGTAATCGCACCAGCACCAATAGAGAAAGACCTTTTGACCTTGACAAATGGTTCATCATTCAAAGGAACGTTGAAATGATGAAGAAAAAGAGTAATAAGGTGGGGATAAGGCAGAGGTGCATTGGCCCGTAATGCCTTATGCATCCGATACTGAACTAAATGGGCCCAGTCGATCTGACGAATAGTTTGAAAGACCCACATCATAATCAAATCCTCCTCAGAGGCTTGAGCAAGGTTTGAAGACCGAGGAAGCAAAATACGAACAATGATATAATGCATGATGCGACAATCAAAAGTTAATGACCCAGCAAGTAATCTGCCAGTCATGTCAGCCAGGTCATTGCAGACCATGCGACGAGCATCATGACTAGAATAATCAAATTTCTAGTCATCAACAAGGGTGCCCTCAAAAGGAACACCTTGACTGGGCAATTTAGTCAAGGAAAAGAATAAGGACTGATCAATAACACTGGGAATATTTTGCACCTCAGAGTAAAGAATACCATTCTGAATTTTCAAATTATTATAGAAAACCTTAACTAATTCAGGAAAGTAAGGCAGTTTCAGAGACATGAAATCAATCAAACCAGAATTTTGAAACACTTGGTAACAATAAAATGTTTCTCCATCAAAGAATTCAAGGTCAAGGTACTTAGGGTCTAGAATGACTCTATTACAGAATTGAGAGTAGTACCTTTGACGTTGATCATCCGAGGAAAACAATGTGGATGATCTAGGAGATGAAAGAGAAGGAGGAACTGGTGCGGGTGGGTTTCCAGAGGTTCCTTGGCGACGGTGGCTAGCAGCGGTGGTGGTGGAGGAAGATCCTTTTCACTTCTTTGATGATTCTGCCATTTGAAAATGTTGCAGCGGATTTTGATCGGTGGGTTTGAAAGAGAATTGAAAATGATGAAGATTGGGCTTTGTTTGAAGTGATTTGGTTAAGAAATGAATCAGATACGAAGATTTGGGAGCAAGGGGCACTGTCACACGAGAATGGGGGATAAGGGTTCTGCGAAAATACAGATATTTATAGACAGGGATGCCTTGTAATCGATTACAAGCCATTGTAATCGATTACAGGAGTAACTTGTAACTAATGGTGCCTACTGGTAATCGATTACATGCTTCTGTAATCGATTACAACCTTGCTATTCTAATGTAATTGATTACAGGGAATGATAATCGATTACCAGACCCTTAAACAAGATTTTTTCACTTAAAGCTAACTATTTCTAAGTCTAATACACACCTAATTATGATAATCAACCATAATCAAATGCATTCTAATCAACAAGCACAATCAAACACATTCAATTACAATCACAATCAAACACATTCAACCATCAATCATCAATCACAAACAAATCTAATCAATTTAATAATTACTTAACTATACACAATAAATTCTATTCATATAAAATAAAATTCAAACAAAGGTAATGAAGGATAATTATTATATGATAAACATTAGTTAATATAAATATTAATAACACAAGCAGCTAGACTCATAGACAATCTATTGATCATAATAAGGATAAAACTCAATTTGAGTTACCTATTGTCTAGATCATTGATATCTAAAAGACCTAATTCTCTCCTAATAACAAAGAATGTTTCTTTAGGGAGAGGTTTTGTAAAGATATCAGCTAACTGATTCTTTGTATCAACAAATTCTAGAACATAATCTCTCTTTTGAACATGATCTCTCAAGAAATGATGTCTTATTTCTATGTGTTTGGTTCTTGAGTGCTGAACAGGGTTCTTAGATAGATTTATAGCATTTGTGTTATTACATCTTATAGGAATATGATCAAGTAATATTCCATAATCAGAAAGTTGTTGCTTCGTCCAAAGAATTTAGGCACAACAACTGCTAGCAGAAATGTATTTTGCTTTTGTAGTAGATAAAACAACACTATTCTGTTTCTTGCTATGCTAAGAAACTAGAGCAGATCCAATGAAATGAAAAGTTCCACTGGTGCTCTTTCTATCAGTTTTAGAATCAACAAAGTCAGAATCAGAATATCCTATTAAATTGCATGTGGAATTTTTAGGATACCATAAACCTATATTCATAGTGCCTAACAAATATCTTATAATTCTCTTAACGACACTAAGATGTGATTGTTTGGGATTTGATTGAAATCTAGCACACATACACACACTAAACATAATATCTGGTCTGCTAGCAGATAAATAAAGAAGTGATCCGATCATACCTCGATATTGCTTAATGTCTATTGACTGATCGGTTTCATCTTTATCCAAATAGCAAGCAGTACTCATTGGTGTAGCCATATGCTTAGCATTCTCCATCCCAAATCTGTGAATCAATTCCTTGCAATACTTTGATTGATTGACAAATATTTCATTCTTGGTTTGCAACCCAAGAAAGAAATTTAATTCACCCATCATAGATATTTCAAATTCACTTTGCATGTCTTGAGAGAATTCTTTGAATAGAGACTCATTAGTGGATCCAAAAATAATGTCATTAACATAGATTTGAACTAATAAAATATCATCTAACTTCTTTTTAATGAAAAAAGTAGTATATACTTTACCTCTAGAGAAATCATTTTTTAAAAGGAACTTACTCATACGCTCATACCAAGCCCTAGGGGCTTGCTTTAAGCCATATAAAACCCTTTTTTAATTTAAAAACATGATTAGGCTTATTTGAGTTTTCAAAACCAAGGGGTTGATCTACATATACTTCCTCTTGGATAAAGCCATTCAAAAAGACACTCTTCACTTCCATTTGATAAAGTTTAAAATCCATAATGGATGCATAGGCTAATAACATTCTTATGGCTTCTAATCTAGCAACAGGAGCATATGTTTCCTCATAGTCTATCCCCTCTTCCTAATTGTATCCTTTGGCTATTAACCTAGCCTTATTTCTAATAATTATGCCATTTTCATCTAACTTGTTTCTAAATACCCATTTTGTTCCAATAACTGGGTAATTTTCAGGTTTCTCAACTAACTCTCAAACATTGTTTCTTTCAAATTGGTTTAACTCTTCCTGCATAGCTATTATCCAATGTTAATCAATTATGGCTTCTTTCAAATTCTTAGGTTCAATCATAGAAACAAAAGCCATATTGTTGCACATATCTTTAAGAGAATGTCTAGTGGTTACCCTTTTTGATATATCACCAATGATGTTGTCAAGAGGATGATATCTAGAAGCTCTCCATTCTCTTGGAAGATCATCATTTGTTTTGATTTCATCAATTTGAGAATTTTCATTATTTCCATTTCCTTTTCCTTTGTGATCTTCTCCATGAATATGCATGTCTTCTAATGATTCTGAAATCTCATCTAGTATATCTATTTTTCCAACTCCAAGAATTCTACCTTTATTGTTGTCACCATAAGTCACATGTCCGCTTTTCTTGGGAGAGATATGAGTGAACTTTGATGCATCTCCCGTCATATATTTAGAGCATCCGTTATCTGTGTACCAACTCTTCTTCAATGATACCTCTTCATCGCTTTCATAGTTCTTAGCCATTAGACTCAAGTTTACAACTTCGTTCTCTGATTCCTCAGAAGAGTCCATATCATTGTCATCCCATGTAATGTAGGCCTTCTTAGCCTTCTTTTCATTGAAGCCTTTCTTTTCAGATTTCTCTATTCTTTTCTTGAACATTGGACAATCAACCCACAGATGCCCAGGTTGATTACATTCATAACATCTTGGAGTAGAGGATGAATTTTCTGCCTTTTTCTTTGATTTAAAATTTGATCTTCTTTGATTCCCTCTTACTTTAAAAAATTTGTTGAATCTTTTTACAAATAGACTAAGATCATCATCTTCATCTATTTCAATTGAATCCTCCTTATCACTTCCTTCTTGGGTTGATGATGAAGCTTTAAGAGCAATTCCTTTCTTTTTCTTATCATTCTCCTTATGTTGATTTAATCTCATCAATTCCATTTCATGTTCCTGTAACTTTCCAAACAAAGTAGCAAGAGACATGTTAGATAGATCTCGTGATTCAATAATGGTTGTTACCTTGGGTTGCCATTCCTTGCTTAAGCATCTCAAAACTTTATTGATAAGATTTTCATTTGGAAATATTTTTCCTAGAGATGCAAGATGATTAATTATGTGTGTGAACCTTTTTTGCATATCATGTATGCTTTCATTTGGATTCATTCTAAATAATTCATATTCATGAGCCAATGTGTTTATCCTAGAACTTTTTACATCTATTGTACCTTCATGTGTTACCTGTAGGGTATCCCACATATCTTTTGCACTTTTACAACTTGATACCCTAAAGTACTCATCCATCCCTAGAGCAGATGTAATTATATTTTTTGCTTTTAAGTTGTATTGAACTAATTTCTTTTCCTTTTCACTCCATTCTTCCCTAGGCTTTTCTATAGTTGTATTTCCTGCCACCATAGAAGGAAATGTAAGGCCCAATCTCTATGGCTTCCTGGATATTCAGATCTATAGCCTCTATAAATATTTGCATGCGGGTTTTCCAATGATGGTAACCCATGCCATTAAAAATGGGAGGCCTATTTATAGAATTCCCTTCGAAAAATAAATAGTTTGATGAAACCATTATTCTTGAAGCTTATAAACTTTATACAAGAATGAAGCTTTGATACCACTTGTTAAACAAGTGGCCTCAGTATCTTAAGAAGAGAGATTGAATTAAGATACGAAATTATCCCCAATTTAAAATTTAACTCTCTTTTTAATTAATAATGAAACCCTAATTATAAATTATTTCAGGAACAATTCAAAATAAACTTCTTTAAAGTGAAATATAAACTGCAATAAATAAAAAAAGTTTAAGGGAAGAGAGAATGCAAACTCAGTTTTTATATTGGTTGGGCCACGCCTTGTGCCTACGTCCAGTCCCCAAGTAATCCGCTTCAGATTTCCACTATCATGTAAAAAACTTTTTACAAAGTCTGAACCACACAGGGACAACCCTTCCCTTGTGTTCAGATAACCTTACAATTTTAAGAGACCCTCGGTCTCTTAAACAGATCTCTTAGAATAAGAAGAAGAAGAATTCTCTCTTTAAGAGAAGAATATTACAATTGAAGATCAATCAAGATTCCTTGTTGAATTTGCAAGTGTTTTGGCCAAGGAATATTGTGACACCCTCTACCCCTCACATATATACTAATAAGGAAAAAAAATTCAAATATTAATTAAAAGTATTTTTAAAACATTTTTTTTACAAGTCTTTCAAAGGGGAAAAAGGCTCACATTCATTTTCTTCTACATCATATTCAAACTTGTCCAAATAAATAATAAATTATTCTCGACTCAAACAAGGTCGCCTAAGCTTCATACAATTAATATAGAACCTATATCCTAATGTTACATCCTATCAGAGCGTTGTGTTCCCGTGTCCTCTAACATGAGGTTCTTCATAGTCATCCACCTATTCATCTGCTCCCCCGAACACAAGTTCAAGATCATCACAAGATCCAAACAAAACAACACACAGGGAGTGAGTTATCACATTCCTAGCTAATAGAGAAACAAGACAATTAAATATACATATTACATAAATGAGATACCACTTGCTTAAACATAGCTCACGTAACTTCACCACTTCGTCATTCAAAGTTCACTTTTCAATCATCAATCACATTACACAAGAATCGCACACTTCGATCAAGATATAATAACACATCAATTAGCAAGCATATGCAACAATTATGCTAAGACTCAATCCTATATGCAATGTGGTACCATGTCAGTGAAAAACCACCCTGGGGCGCTTAGGAGTACATAACAAGACACACCACACCATGAGTTTGTCAGGTCACTCTCACTAAGTAAGATCATAGGGAGACCAGTCAGGGTCACGATGTTTTGCGAGAATGCTCCAACCATATGGGATCAACATAGGCTTAAAGGAACACTCAAACCCAGTGACCCCCAAGGCCTACACTCCGAAGAGTCCGTCAGGGCCTCTCCCTCCTAATTCAGGTCCAACCCCTAAAATAATTTTTGGATGTAGATACTGCTCATGAATTATACAATACCCACGACCTTACACTCGTGTTTTAAACACGTTCAACACAATTGTGCTACGATTTAACACTGGTTCCTAAATAGGAAACCTACATTTTCTCTTTAACACTGCGCATCAACGTTTTTCTCAAGATAACGCTGGTCGGGTTATTGTACAATTCATAGCTTACAACACAAGTAATTTCACATCAAGTTTTAACTACACACTTATCCATAACTAGAACTCATTCATAATTGCACATCTCATAGTGTCACAATCCACCATCACATGTTTACACGTATCTCACAAATTAACACATGTTCAACTTTACACTTATACTCAATCTCAATAACAATATTATAATCTCAAAGCAACATATTATTCTACAATTCATCACATACTTACAATTTCAATCATCATTTTATATCCTCAATATAACAATTTATATAAAAGACTATCACAACATGAGGACTAAAATCCCTCAAATAATATTACACAATTATATCAAAATCATAGGTCGAAATATACAAATATCAAGAGCACAATTTATCAAGCAATTTTTATTAGGACATCAATATTTTATTTATAATCATAAAGGAAGAATTGCAATTTAACAAACATCCCAAAATAAAACCCCAATTTAATTCTCTAAGGATTCCTACACATGTTCTCACTAATCCCCAACTGTGAATAACTCATCCCTTACCTCTAAGCGGACTCACGTGTCTTCCCACAGCGATAGCGTCGTCTCTAACGGTTCCCTAAGATTCCTCCAGTTTTTCCTCCGACTGCTCCGATAGAGTTCCCAAACGTGAGAGAAACGGAGAAAGGATTAAAGCCTCCATTTGGACTATCTTCATGCGATTCCTTTTTCTCCCTCCACGAACATTATTTCGCAAATCCCAACGGTCAAAGCGTGTGCAACTGAATTTCGAACAACATATCCAAATTTTACAACAATCCAACGGTTAACGAAACCGGGATCGTAATTTTACCAAGATAGCTCTGGGTTTCTGTGGGAAAGAAAAATGCTACAATGCGAGGGGTATTTCTCTTAGCTCAAACGTGATATCAAAATTCCCAACGGTGAGAATTCTCGGAATTGGGTTGCTAACGTGGTGCTCAAATTTCACGACGATCCAACGGTGAATGAGTCCAAGATCGTCATTTTTCTGAGACAGGTTTGGTGGGCTGCGGGAAAAAAGTAAGAGTTTTGAGAGGAGAAGGAAAAAATGAAAATGAGGGAAATGAGAGACAGCATCAGTGTGAAAACTGACCTAACACTATTTATAGCTAGTTTTACTCTATTTATTTATTTATTTATTATTTTATAAAAATAAACTATTTTATTCTCTATCAAACAAATAAATAAAATACCCTTTTTATTTTCTCTCAAATCATTATTTTAATTGATAATTATATCTCCTTATTTATTTATTTATAAAATCTCATCATTTTTCTAAAACTTTATTTATTTAAAAAATACAATCCTTTTTAATCTAGATTACAAAAATTGGGATGTTACAAATATTTTGAGAGTTATAAGACAATTTTGTTTTGAGAGGATAAAACAATGTTGTTCAGAAAAACTCTAAGGAATTTTGTATCCCAAGTCATTTATTTATAGGTCATTGATGACCATTCAAAAACTTATTGAACAGTTGTGACTCTTGGGAGTTATTTTCGAAAATTCGTTACTGGTAATCAATTACATAACTGTTGTAATCAATTACACAGTTAGTTTCTAAAGAGTTGTGACTCTTCAGACTTGAAATTTGAATTTTCATGTCTGTTACAGGCTTTAAAATTTAAATTCAAATTTCTAAAGGTTGTTATAAAATGTTTAAAACTTATGGTAATCGATTACATGCCTTGTGTAATCGATTACAGGCTTTAAATTCAAAATTTGCAAATTTGTTTTAGAAATGAATTTGACCACTGGTAATCGATTACGTCCTCTGATAATCGATTACCAGAGAGAAAATACCATATATTTGAAATCACAAAATCCTTTTGTATAATATCCTTTGGCCAAACCTGTGCATCATCAATTAAGGAATGCTTTCTAAGATTCTAAGGACTAAGTTCATCATTTGTCTTGAATTTCTGAGTTCTTGACTTGGATTAAACTTGAGAAGCGCTTATATTTGGCATCATTAAAACTTCATAGCATATATGCTTCTACATTATTATATTTAATTGATCCGTTTTATATATGGGTTTATTTATTTTTATTTGTGAGCATTGAAGACAATATCAGGAGTTTATAATAACTTACACGCCTTACTCAATTAACTGAGCTAGACTCTCTTGACTAAGATAAAAGTTTATTTAATAGTTGATTACATTAACTTCTAAATCTCTAAAAAGTATTGTCGCTCTCACTAAAGTGATGATGCATGGTCATATTAGGATCAATGTATGACACTTAAACACCATGAATCCTTTAACAACATAAACAACAAATGTATTTTAGGAGTTACTATTAGTCCCAATACCATTGTTAATGGTCCCTACCAAGTGGCTGGAACTTTTTTTTTCTTTCGAAAATGCCCTTTGCATGGAAACACATTACAAAATCTACAACGAAAACTTGTTCCTGATATAGTACAGGGGGTGCGAACAAAATCTACAACAAAAATGTGTTTCCGTTGTAGATTTTGTACTCAAAAACATGTTTCTGTTGTTGATTTTGTATGCACCCCTTGCACTGCTCTCTATTGTGTAGATTTTGTACATACTACAATCGAAATGTATTTTCGTTATTGTATAGGAAGTTCATACAAAATGTAAAACGGAAACGCATTTCCGCGTACAAAATCAACAAAAATGTGTTTTTGCGTACAAAGTCTACAACAAAAACATGTCATTGTAGATTTTGTACGCACCTCATGTATTATAACGGCAATACATTTTTGTTGTGAATTTTGTACGTACTACAACAAAACTGTATTTCCGATGTTTTATAGGAAGTTTGTACAAAATGTAAAATGAAAACATGTTTCTGTGTACAAAATCAACCATGGAAATATGTTTTTGCATACAAAATCTACAACGTTTCCCTTGAAGATTTTACATACACCCCTTGTACTACAACAAAATCACGATTTCAACGTTTTAGATTTTGTATGCGCCCTTTATACTATAATGGAATCACGATTCTTTGTGTTCCCAATACAATGAAATCATGATTCTGTTGCATTCGATCGGGAGGAGAAAAGGAAAGGGTGGTAGGATTTGAATTAAGTGGTAAAAAAGTATTTCCATGGGTTTTAAAAATTTGTGAGGGTCAATAGCAAAGGTTGTATGGACCAATAGCAAATCCCATATATATTTTTCCATTCACACCATATAACCACATACTCCAAAGCCCACTAGAAGGGGCCTATATTGCAGACCCACGAATCTAACCGTGTACTATGGTTGGCCACTTTTGGCAGGACCAGCTAAAAAGGAAGAAACATATACAAGGTTAAGAGCTTACATCATTGGACAAGTGGGGACACTCTGTGTTACATGTGCATATCAAGCGTGCTTCGGGTCTATCACGTTTTGAACCCTTTTTGTCTTTCAACCAGTAACTCCCATGCCTCTTTAATCTCCTATTCTCCAAAAAGGCTTGCAGCATGTTATTCAATTTTGGCTAGGGAGAGATAGAGAGAGATTCCACTCCCCCACTTCTCTATGTGCTTTTTCCTTGCGTTACTTCCACATCATTGTGTGCCCATTTTACCCCGCTAATTTTGTTTCAAAAACAAGCACAAACTAAAGAAAAACTTGAAGTGGAAAAGTGAAAACCTGTTTTCAACTTCGGTTATTTGTAACTTTAGTTCCCTTCATTTTTTTCAATTTCATGAATCTAGTCTTTTCATTTTCTTATATCAAATTTGATCTTTACTATTTTAATTTTACAATTTGGATTCATCCTTTAAATTAACACATCTAATAACGTGATTGTTTAAGAGAGTATCCCGTCAGTATTGATGTGACCATGCTATGTCAATATTTGTGTTAAATATTGAATATTAAAGCTATCATATGTACTAAAATTGACGATTTAAACAGTGAAGAAATCAAATTCGCAATAAAACAAAATAGAGGAACAAAATTTGCAGGAGTATGAAAGCAGATGGACCCAAGGCCATTGAACTTTGAATTAAGGAGTAGGAGTAGCACACCACTGTGGCAGTGTCACGAGCCTATCACTCCTTTAAGGGTAGTGGCTATATCCATGATTTGGTGTGCACGCCAATCCGAGACACACACTAACTTACAAAGCTAAAAATTCTAAGAAGGAATCAGCATATGAATATTTATCATCATCCACAGATGGACCTTAGCAACATAGTGGCAAAGTAGAAGCAGTCCTTTGTACGTATGTGTTTGCTTGTCTCCTCAGCACCTTACACCATTTCACATCTTGCTGTGATCTAACCTCTCATCATCACAACAAATACAACTTTACCCTTCATTGTGGTTTATGCAGTCCCCCACATCACCTACAAGTGTATCATTTCCCTCTTTCACAAATCACAATAGCCACTTTCTCTTAGTGATATATAGCAAGGTCTAACTCTAACTAATAACTCAACCCAAAGTTTCAAACCAACAACACCAACAAGGTTCAAAATATGGAGATGAAGAGAGAGATTATTACCAAGGAGGAAGAGCACAAGGAGGATAGCATGCACACTATAGTGTTCACAGCAGGTACATTTCTTCTGATGGTGTGTCTAAAGCACTTTCTAGTTGAGCAATGGCGTGCTTGGGTTTTCCTCATCCTCAATGTCATTTTGTTAGCCATTTTATTCATGTCTATGAGGCCAGCCAAGCTGGAGGATCACAGTTCAGGAAGTGAAATCAGTGTTGAAGAAGTGAAAAGTGACAATAATAAATTAGAGAAAAAGAGGTCTCGAGAAACTGAGGAAGGAAAAGATTGCTACACAAAACAATGTTGTAGTAGTACTAGTAGTAGTACTTATGTTCATGTTGAGAATGAAAAAGAAGAGGATGAGGAAGAGGAAGAGGAGGAGGAAGAGCAGGTTCCAGTGCTGTCCAAGGAGGAATTGAATGAGAGGGTGGAGGCTTTCATTGCCATGTTTAGGCAGCATTTGATCTCTGATGTCAAACAAGCTGAAAATTTCAGTCTCCACAAGATTGAAGTGTCTTGCTGTTGAGGCATATGTTCTAAATCTAAAAACAGCTACAAATTTTGTTTTATTTTTTTAACTATTTTTATTTTTATTTCTTCTAAATGATTAAGTATGTACTTCACTTATATTGTTTGGATTGATCCAATTTGCTGGCCTCTTGTTCACATTATCTTGATTCCTTTAATTACTGATAATCTAATCAGTGCAGAAAATTGTTCATTTACAACAGCTATTTTGTAGTGCTTCCTCTGAATTTTGCCAATTTTTTTTTTTACAATGACATTGATGAGGTTTGAATCTAGAAATTATCCAAACCTATCATCACTGGACCAATATTCCACCTCGAGAAACTTTAAATCTAGTACACATTTAACAATAAACAATATATGCTCTCATCTCTAGTTGTGCTTTGATCTCAAACACAATCTTATCTTTTTCTTAGATAACTACTTTTATTCCTACTTTTCATCTAATAAAAGTGCATTGCTCTCAAATCCCTATGCATTGGTTTAAGAGATTTTATTTAGGAGTAATATTTTAAACTTAATGTGTCTTCCAAAGTAACAAGAATCTCTTTTTGCTTGCAAAAGTGTCCTGTGACAGTGGAGTACTAGACTGAAAAGTCTGAATTCAGCATAAGAATATTAATCATTGTCTCGGTCTCACTTTTTTTTCACCCTCATCTTCGTTTCTGTTGAAAAAAGTTTTTGTTTCTGATCTTTGTCTAGTAATTTGAATATTTTTAATTAGTACTAAGAGGTTGTAAAAGCTCTAGATTATCGAGAAAGAAACATGTTACTCGGTCTTATTCTCAACTCTCCTAGAAGAAAATGATTTCATTTTTCTTTCACTGGTCTCCAACCAGTAGGACAAATTCCAAGGTCTAAACAAACATTTCTTGACATTCTCCTCTTTCTTTGTTTCTATCCTTGACCATATATTTCTACAAGTGTTACATAGTTTATAACACTATACATAATACTATTTCTTTCTCACACTTTTTTTCTTTTAGTTATAAAAAAGTTATACAAATTTGTTGTTTAAGTACACTTTCAACTAAAGTTTGCAACGGCTTTAACTATTCATAGATTTGTTATTATATCATCCACAATGCCTACCATTAACTCTTCCACTTTTCCATGTTCTTTGGCTATTTTGGTGGGGAATCCATCCAAATACAAACATCTTCTAGAACCCATGTTGTTTCTTTTATGCTCCTCCACTAAGTGTAGCTAAGGGTGTGTTTCCCTCTTTATCATGTTACAAATGATTCAAGGGGAAATATCTTGCCTTCAAAGTCTTGTTCTTGCCTACTAAGGAGTCATGATTCTGAATTAGTCTCTAGTCTCCACCACCCTTGTTTTGCAATAGCTACTTATTGTGATTCTTCATTTCTGACCCAATCAATTCTTCTTTCTCGCTCCACCTAAATCTGGAAATTATAGATTCTATATGAAGATCACACAGCCTATATGGTAGAAGTCATAATTTGGGATTTCCCAGTCACATTTTTAATGAGAACCTCTTTTAGACAACACACTTGCACAAAATACACATGACATTTAGATCAACCCCTTAATTTTTTTCCAATTTCAACATTTTTTATTATTAAATATCCCATGTTAGTAGTATTTACAACCAATGACCTAAAACTTCAATGAATTAACCTATAATAGCTTGTCTTTGTCATTAGGTTCATTTCCCCTATATTTTTGTTCACCCTCCTAACTAATTATAATGATATAGTGATATTACTTAGATTATTCATTCTGTACTTCTTCACCCACATCTTGACTCCGTTATATTCTTAATAATTGAATTCCTAACTTACCAATTATAATCTATAGATGCCCTTAAAGTGTTTTGAATGTTGATCGTTGCTTAATAAAAGCATAGGAATAAAAAAATGATGGAAATGCTAGCCGCGGCCCATGGAAACAGAGAATATCCTGCGTTACAATTGGGCTTTATACATGCAATTACTTGCGCCCATGCGGCCTAACAAATTACTTGTGTTTGTGCTCATTCACTTTTGGTGGTCCTAGTTTGTTTGCTTTTTCTTTTGTATTATGATTTGTGAGTAGATTATTTGTTTTATATTGTAATTAGATCACTTTGCAATTAGACTTAATTAAATACATATTTACGATTAAAAATAAATACACATTTGGGTACAAATCATAAGTATCTTTTATGAGAGTCATTATAAATAATAAGTTTTTCAAACTCAAAATTTGAAATTGAGATCATAAATAAAGTTAAAATAATCTCATGTTAATTGATTGATGTGTGTGATAATTAACTATCATAAAAGTTGAATGTTATAAAATTTGTGATTCTATCATAAAAGTTGAATTTGATGTTGTATAATTATTTATAGATTTTTTTTTGTTAAGGTTGGTGCATTAACAAAATCTAAGAAAATAGAGACAGAAGTTAAAATACACTTTTGTTAAAATTGGAAATGGAGAAAGTATTTCATCTCTAATTAGAGATAAAATTAGATGAAGAAATTATAATGTTTCCAAAATCCAAGAAGCAAGAAATATATATATATATATATATATATATATATATATATATATATATATATATATCGTTTCCAAAATTCTTTAAAGATTTGAATTATAAAGATTTTTTTCCTTCCATGCATATAATAACGACCTAGGTCCTAAATTATGCTATCTCCGATCGAATTAGTTGTCTAATTTTCAACAAAATTAAACCTGAATCCAATCACCCAGAAACTTGACTGAGAAGCTTAACTGTGAACCTCAATTAATGATCATTAATGCTTTCTACTGAACTAAGAAAATCAATAAACGCTAATGATGTTTTCTATTTAACTGAGAACTGTAGAAACGATATATTATTCATTTTGATTTGGTATGATGCTAGGGCCGGGGTCGACTTAACAAATCATGCAGTCATGCTCTAGGAACCATCAAAATTTTGTGGTTTAGGAATCATTTGAAAGTTGAAATCATCAATTAATAAACCAACAAATATTTTTCTCTAGAGTTCCGAATTATTATTTTTTCTTTTAGGAAATTCTCATAAGCCAAAGTTGTGAGATTGACCCTTGAACAGGATTTGTAGTTAGGCAAAGCTCGATCTCAGCGTAATAACTTATAAATTCAAATGATTGATATTGTAAATAAAGTTGATCTAAAATAATAATATGCTTTCACTATGAACAATCACTGTTGGTTTGAGGCCTAATTGCTAACTTTATGGTTTAGTTTTTTAATTTTATTTCTAATTTATTAATCTTTTAGAAATCCAACTACCTTTTTTTTTCAATTATACTTTCATTTTATGATTTAGTTGGAAATTAATAATTGGGAGAAATGCAATTTATGATTTTTAGTTGGAGTAGAGGATTGAATAAGGATATTTTGATTAAAGTATATGTCAATTAATTATTTTAATATGTGTATATTAACCTTAAACATTATATGAATTATATATAAGCATCATATATATGAGAAAGTAAATACCTCATGCAGAAAGAATATTCCGTATTTTATTCCTACTTGATGAGTCAATAATTAATAACAATTAACAAATAAGACCATCTTGTTATTGTACATGCACAAACTATATCTAAAGACGTGTTTCTGTCTGCATGTAGAAGATATACATAACATGATTATGGAGGAAACGTGGAACTGAACCATGGATGTGATCAATTGGAAATTACTATCAAAAGTAAAGGAAAATGTTGGTGTACAACATAGAGCAATAGTAGTGCACATGCTAGAAGTTTTGTAGTCTCTTCTGAAAATGAAAGACACATATTAATCAAGGGGAACACGGTTGTATAAACCAAAAAAAGAAACCAATAACTAGGCACATTTGCAATTTGCCACAAATTATGCACAGAAGAAAAGAAGCAACTAATAAATAACAACCATTGAATCTTGTATAGTAGGGTCACTTTCCTAAAGAGCCTGCAACACTAAATCCACACTACAAAAATACAAAACCTGAATATATAGTTATTGGGAAAGATAAATAAATAAGAAAGCTCAGTTCATGAAATGGGACTTGGGCCGGGGGAAAAAATGTGGGGATAAGGAGGAGAGGATTGCTTTACAGTATAAAAATATCATCTTAGCTCATAAAATATTTGAGATTGATATTTTTAAAAAGATACTTTTAATTTATTTACTAATAAAAAATATAATTTTATTTTTGAAAGATAAATAATATTTATGAATTTATAATAATTCATACCCATTATTCTACCAACTAAATTAAACCCCTCAATATAATATTTATCCATTTATTTTTTAGAAACTAAATCAATGTTAAAAAAAATTAAAAAATTATTTTTTCATCTTTTATAGATGTTTCTTTTATCTTTTGAGGAATTAATATTTAATATGATTGATTTTAATTTTTTTAAAAGAATAAAATAGTGTTATTCATCAATGAGCGTATATATGATCAATTTATTATATTGTGTTCTAATATAATTAGTGATTTTAAATTTAAATCTTAATTATATAATTTCATTACATATTCAAGATGAGAAATTAATTATTTTTTATAATTATTACCCTACTCGAGCAATATTATTTCTCTAGTGTGTAGGTATAGAAAAGAATGGTGTTGCTGAATGTGTGATTAAGTAACATGATGATGGCGATGTATGATTATACATAGAAGATCGTGTTGGATATGGTAGGAGGGAGTTTTCAGATAATGGATGTTAAGGTTCAAATATGGACAACATGTGAGGGAGGGATTAATTCAGGATAGATTTTGAACATTGAGCTTCTCAAAAGACGCACACTTTTAGATTTTTTTATTTTTTTTTATTTTTAAATCACATTGAGTTTCACACCAATTATCCAAGTGGACTATTTCAGACTTTAAAAATAAATAAATAATATATACATTAATAATATTTTTATATTATAATCTATTTTTTTTATATCTTATTATAGTTTTGTTTGATTACTAATTTATGTTATTGAACTTAACTAATTATTTTTAATTTTAGTTATATTTTTTCATTCATTAAATTTGAACTTAAAATTTTATTTAAAAAATTTCAATTCATTTTTATTTAGATTAACAATATTATTTTGGTTCACAAGATATATGTATAATAAGCTTGTTAGTTTTTATAGTAATTGTTTTAAAAATTGTTAAAAGTATTTTTTAATTAATTAATGATGTGAAAACTTTTACACCAATAATACTCGTTTGTTAAATTCTTTTAAAAACTATATAAACTTTCCTTTTCCGCTTACCATGCATTACAGCTGTATATATGTTCCTTTGAAAAGAAAAAACATGAAACTCATCCATCAGACAGCTTCAAATTCGTAAAACTTCACGAAAAATCTGTCAATTTTCACTTTTAATTATCGCTCGGAATGTTTGAGTGTCTTGCTATTTTATATCTGATTAATTTGACTTGAATGAACTGTTTAAAAGGATAAATTTCTCACTGTATTATTCATTTATTTTGTTCATGAAACTTTCCATATCTAGCTTGTTAAGAAAAGTCAAATTGTTTAAAATTTAGGAGTGTATTAGATTGAGATTTTTAAAAGATTATATAAGAATGTAATGATGTATAAGATTTAAAAAAAAAATATTTTTACAATCGAGAATTTAGGGGTAGTTAATTCTGATTATGATACATTTGTTTTATTAGTAGTTCAATGTGTTGATTGAGTTGTGGTCCTGTGCGTTCAACGTGTCTCCAACAATTGGCTATTCAAGAATTATGGCTAACTTGCGAGTGAATAGAATATTTTGATTCTTCTCTTTGTATATATTTTATAAATTAGTCTCTATATTTTTTAAATATAAAAAATAATTTCTATTTTTTTATAAGTTTTACAAAATAATTCTTATCGTTAAATTTAAAAGTAACATTAGTGAAAAGAGATCAAAATATCTATTTACTTCTGACTTAGCCCATAACGAGTGACTAACCTTTTATTGTTGGTTTTGAGTGACTAACCTTTTATTGTTGGTTTTGTTGGACCTGTAGCTTTATTGTTGATTAAACTCTCTATTGGGTTGGTACCCCTGGTACCATTTTAATACATAAAATCCTTATTAGCTGATAAAAAAACTTTTACAATAGAGAATTTGTAGTTTAATTTTTAGTATATTTATATTAAAAAAATTAAAAGATTTGGAAGACCTTAATAAATTTATAAGATTGAAAAGAATTCCATAGATTATCAAAAAATATTCAAAGTTTCAAGGATCTATGAAAAAGATAACAAAGAAATTATGGTTTGAATAAAGAAAAATAAAACCAATATAATTTTTTCAATCTTTTAATAAAAAAATAAAACCAATATTGCTTAATTCTTCATGTTGTCCTAATTAGTAGCATTTTCCCACATATTTAAAGCTATAATAGCCTTTTCGTGTATTAATATCTTCTCATTTTTACTCTTGAGTTTAAATAATAGGTTCAAAATTATGATATTAGGTAATTAGTAATATTGAAGATGAAGATTTGTTGTCCAAAACAAATTGAAAAAGTTAAAAACAAAAACAAAAGCTAAAAAGCTTTTAGCTGATTGTTGAGAAGGTATGTAGGATTGGAAGAAAAAAATAACCAAGTATGGTACTGTATGACCTAATTCAATGAAAAGAGAAGGGATTATGAATTATGTGTAATATATGAGATAAAGAAGATGAGAGAAAGAAAAGTCTCACTATTGACAGAAAAATTAAAGAGTAATACTACTAGATTTTGTTTTCATTCTAAAAAATCTCGATTGTTCTAATTAAATATCACACAAGACTTAGTTAATTATATCATTTAAACATTTTAATTAAATATTACAAGTTATTTTTTATAAAGAAAAATCTTTTAAAATCTTTTAAATTCTTAATTCAGTACATTCATGGGCACAAAATTGATCAATGTAATGATCATTGAATTTCTTTTTTGAAATATCATATTACTAGAAAATATCTATGTGATATAGGACTACTTTTTTTTAACTTATGTTAAAAATAAAGTAAATTTGGGAGAAAATAATAATATAAAAAATTAAATTTAAAGTATATATTATTAAGAATTTTTTGTGTGTATACATTATTAATATTTAAGATTAAGAAGAAATTTTAACGTAAAATAAAAAATAATAATATTTGAATTTGAGATTTATGAATTTAAAATTTTAATATAAAAAATTTAACAAGAAAGAAAATTTTGAAATAATTAATGGTTTGAATTTGTTTTTTTATAAAAAATATATAAAATAAACATAAAAAACAGAACATGATAAAAGATGTCTGGCATTTACGATAAAGACTTAAATTTATAATATAGAAGTTAAGAAATTGGCGCCCTAATAAGTCCAAGTTTTTATTTTTTTTATTTTTTTCAAATAAAGGTTATACCTAATAACTACATTGAGTTTGTGGCTACCCAACAACATTACTATTGGCCTTGTTCAAGTTCAACTTACCACCACGGAAGTTCCCTTATCCGTACGAAATGTATCACTTCTCAACTATATACATTTTAATAATAATAATATGAGATTAAACTACAGTCACATTAGATACGATTTTAAGACCTTTTCGGGAAAACGATGGTTTTATTCATTGCATACAGCCACATTAGATCAAATGCAAATAATAATACATTCAAGATGTTAATATATTCATTGAAATAAGTTATAAAAAAATCGACACATTTACATAATTACGATAGTTATTTTTTTTTACAAGAGAATATAAAAAATATGCAATAGGAAAAAAAAGAAAAAAAAAGAATTCAACTGCAGTTGAATTATACTTAAATTAATGTTAATCAAAATTTTATAGGATTTAAACCACTAAAAATATTTGATTAAGTGGTCATATACATTTAATGTCACCTTTTGACTGAAAATCATGATCTTAAATTAATGTAAATTTTCTTAATCTTAATTTACATTATATATATTTTGATCAAAATAACTATGAAAATGATCGAACCTTGGCCTAAGTTCATAGATATATGTCTTTTAGGGAACTCCATTTATCATGAGTTCCATGACCCATCATAAGAACTCATCTCATGGCAATCTCATAATTAACCTCAAAAAAAAAAAATCTTTCAACATATAGTTGTGGGTGGGCAGGGCCTTCAATTTTTCAAAACCTTGTAATTACATTAAACACAATGCACAACAACATATTATATTTTGTTTATATAAATTCGATCAACAAAGACAATATCTGTGATAGATAACCAAAACAACCTGGACAGGTAGCCCTGTAACCATATGCTATATATGCAAAAGCAAGAGACTCTATTTAAGTAGTACAATAATAATAATACTATTAGTAGTCTTCATTCGATGAACAATATTGGTCCAATCCAAACAGGAGGAGGAACATTAGGGTATACACAAAATTATTTGACTTAACATGCAATAATAACGAAACAACAGCTATGTCACGTAGATATTCCATGAGACATACGTGACCAGCACCACCTAACGGGGCTCTAATAATCAAACAAATGATGGAACCTTGTGAGGCCTATATCTAATTTCTCCTTCCCCTTTGGATGCAAATCATTTATTGCACCTTCCAAGTGTTGAAAATGAGGCTTCTTACCCACTTGGTTTCTTGTCTTTTGACACAGAAAAAAAAATACCATAGAATAAAAATAAAAATATATACTTATATGCCTTATTTCCCTCTCTCGTGTTTAACGCTAAAAAAACTAGCCTAACCCCTTCTTAAGCAACCCCCCCTTTTTTTGTCACTTCCTCTTGTTGGTTTAAAGGACGATTAACACAATAAACCTTTACAGCAATATCACATCAACTTGTCATCTTATAATTGAATTGTGTATGTAACAAAAAAAATAAAATTCAGAAGAGGGTACCTTCCTTTCCTTTCTTGTCATGGAGGTGGAGAATGATCAGAAGCCAAGAAGATATCATCAAAGGCTACGCAATTGGTTCAATAGCAAGCAAAAGGAAGATAGGCCATCATCATTCAGTTTGAATGAAATACAAGGTTCTTTATTGATTATGTACATATATATGTTCCTTATGTGTATCTATGCTCTTATACTTCAAAGACTTGAATTAATTTTGGGGGTGCATGCACCATGTATTTCAGATGGAGTAGAAGATGAAAGTGATGATTATGAGGGCAATCTCTCCCTGCGCTCATTGGAATTAGATCCATGCATTTCAACAAATAAACTAAGGTAAATTAATTAATTACTTCTGTATTTGTAAATTAATCTTCTGGGTAGGCCTCGGCTGGCAGCTCCAGCATATCATTGACACCTTCGCGAGGTAGTATTGGGGTGTCTCCTCATCTAATATATTTTTTTTATCAACTATGATATATATATATGTGTGTAGTTCTTCCCATTTGACTCATTTTAGTCTATGGTTTTTATTTGTGTGACATAGATATAGTTCTGTGCATATTTCAGGGTCTTTGTTGGTACTTGGAATGTTGCTGGAAGATCTCCTGTAGGAAGTTTGGCTGTTGACTTGGATGAGTGGTTGAATCTCAAGAATGCTGCAGATATATATGTTCTTGGGTATGTATATAAATACTAATTACTAATTGGAATCATTTTCTTGAAAAAAGTAATACCCTCTACTGATTTTTTTAATTTTTTTTAGTTAATCGGAGGATAAGTAGTTCACAAATTTAGCCTAATTAATTTAGATAAAATCCTCAATATTGTATTTGATTAGAACTTTCTTTTCTGAATCTTGTCAGGTTTCAAGAGATTGTACCTTTGAAGACCTTAACTGTGATAGGAGCAGAGGATCCAGCTGTGGCAACTAGCTGGAACCAGCTAATAGGAAAAACACTGAATGCCAAGTTTGGATGCCCTTGGATGACACCAATGCAGAATTCTTCATCATGTGATGATGATGACAATAATTATCAGTATGTGGAGAATCCAAACACAAAAGGTGGCAACAACAACAACAGAAATAATGATAAGTACACACTGGTGGCCAGCAAGAAGATGGTTGGAGTGTTCATAAGTGTGTGGATGAGGGAAGAGGTGTTGAGGAAGCATAGTGTCTCAAATGTGAGAGTGTGCTCAGTGGCATGTGGGGTGATGGGGTATTTGGGAAACAAAGGATCAGTGGCAGTTAGCATGTCAATTGAAGGGACAAGTTTTTGTTTTGTAGCAGCACACTTAGCATCTGGGGAGAAGAAGGGTGATGAAGGGAGAAGGAACCATCAGGTAGCAGAGATTTTTAGGAGAACATCTTTTTCTAGGACCACAAAAGACCATAATCATTTTCCTCTAACCATCTTAGGCCACGAGTAAGTTTGTCTCTACTCTGCATTTCACAACTAGTATTTATTGTTCTCACAAGTAATTAATAGTATTTTGATTTAATTTCATTTTAATCTCTCTTTACTATCTTATATTTAATGGAACTGTTGATATAACAGCAGAATGCTGATGTGGATGTGTAATAGAGGGTCAAGTTGGTATTTCTGTCAAATATTGAATATTAAGTTAATAAATGAACTAAAATTACAATTAAAGAATTAGGAGACTAAATACATTAAAAAAGTAGAAGGGACAAATTAGAGAAATAATGATAACAAGGGATCAAAACTGTAATTAACTATTAACTCTAAATTTTTTTACTTTTAATTCTCTAATTATTGTTTTTAGGATAATGATTAATAAAACTGGTTTTGTTTCTGTTGGTTAGAACATTTTGAATTGTCTTCAATTAAACCTAAATCCGTTTCATGGGGACTGTATCATTTAGCAGGAGAAAAAAGAGTGTTGAATAGTGCTAGAGAGAATCTTCTGGGTTGCCAATTAAATCAAAACCAACCTGAAAATCAATTATACCATAGAGTTTGTATTTAATACCGATCCAATAATTGAAGATATGATTTTAAATTGCAGCTCAAGTAATAAATGTTGTGATAAAAAAGTAAATGATGAGCTCAAAATTTATGGATGTTGACACAGTGGAAAAATGGGATATATCATATATCTTGTGTACCAGCAGGTCATTTTCAATTATGAGATATCTAAGTCCACTAAAAAACATAACTCGTGTGGTAGCTAGAGTTTTGTCAATTAAATTGAGTAACATGGCTCGAATTTCCTCCTACATGCTATAAAATTCTTAGCCTGCATCATAAAAAGAAATCACTCTGTACTCTAGTGTATACACCCAGCTAACTAGGTAGTACTCCTATGTGTTCCGTTTAGGAATTAAAGAAAAAGAAAATAAAGTGAAAGAAAAAAAAGGTACACACGTCATATTTTCTTTTTTAGGATTTTTTTGTTAAAAATAAAAAATTATTGTATGGCCACTCTATTGTTAATGTCTTGGGTCCTTTACCCACATAAGTTCTTAGACCTTATTTTTCAGATCAATTATTTGATTGATGGAATTGGTTTCCCAATTTATTATTCATAATTATTGGTACTGATTAAACAAAAAACTAACTAGTCACTAATTAACTACAGCATCTTCTCACAAAAAAAAAAACCCAGTATCTCACTAACTATAATTAACATTTGTCTCTAAGTTACAAAACCAATAATATACGAAAATGCCCAACAAATATAATGCGAATAGAGAGAAAAATATGAATGTCGATTAAAACCTCATGTTGTTCCTTAACACTATCCACCATTACTGTGCTTTTTATAAAATGATATAATTTGTCTGTATACGTGACTTAAAACTACAAGTCCATAACATGATCCAACATTTTAACTAAATCCATAACTATCAATAAAATGTAAGGCAATTATTGTCTCCATAAAATTTCTAGAAAAAAAAATGTGTTTCCTAATCCTGTATTTTCAGTCAAACATTGTCAAAGTTCTTATACTTTCATACTTATAAATTTGGTTTTCAAACTTTAAAAGATATATAAATTTAGTCCCTACATAAACACTTTTCTTTCTAATTTAGTTAAGTCTCTATATGTGCAACACAACATGTTATGTTAATTGTTAACCATGTTGCATTCTGATTTATACCAGCCGTATATTCTGGTTCGGGGATCTCAACTATAGGCTATACTTGGAGGACAATTTTGCCAGACATTTGATAAGAAAGCAAGATTGGAAGGCTTTGCAAGAGTTTGACCAGCTCCAGAAAGAACTAGAAGAAGGTGGAGTATTCGAGGGTTGGAAAGAGGGTGACATAGAATTCGCTCCAACATATAAATACTCATCCTCCACTACCAATAGATACTGTGGTAGCCTCCCTAGTAGATCCGGAGAAAAACAAAGAACTCCAGCATGGTATATATATAGTAACCACTCACTCATACTTGTCTTTTGTATGTTTTGTTGCTTATATACACTAATATAATTAGTCTATGGGGGATAACATATAGAGTTTTTACACTCCTATAATGTTGAATTACATATTATCATATCATGTATGATAAAATTATTGTTTTCTTTAGTCACTCTTAAAAGTCAACATTAATGATTTTTAACATGTAAAGTTTTTACACT
This sequence comes from Glycine max, assembly GCF_000004515.6. Classification (NCBI taxonomy): domain Eukaryota; kingdom Viridiplantae; phylum Streptophyta; class Magnoliopsida; order Fabales; family Fabaceae; genus Glycine; species Glycine max. The sequence goes on along the minus strand of NC_038255.2, from coordinate 1,731,427 downwards.
AGTGTTGAATCACAAATTATAATGCATGATAACTTTATTGATTTTTCAAACTATTTTTAAAAGTCATATCATTAATGATTTTTGAATAATTGATAGTATTTTTTTTTACGTTGAGAATAAATAGAACTAAATTCTAATAGTATAGGTCATGGATTTGTTGCATCATACATGAATTTGTTTTCATCATAAAAAATATTAAACAAGTTGTTACTTAATTAATTACATGTGGGCAGGTGTGATAGAATTTTATGGTATGGTAAAGGAGTGGAGCAACTTCACTATTTTCGGAGTGAAAGCAAGTTCTCTGATCATCGTCCTGTTTCAGCACTTTTCTCTACACAAATTGAAATTAAATCATCTAATAGAGGACTGATGGAGTTACATAATATCCCCCCAACAATGTTGAATCCCAAGAATGTAAGTTCTCGGTGCTCTTTGTAAGAGTTATTATTTAATCCACCAGAGTTAAATATGATTTTGTTAACATGGGTTATGTTAAGAATACAAAAGTGAGAAATCATGTTAATAAAATAAAGGTAAAATTGTATTTTTATCCCTTAGTTATCTTTAATTTCGATTTTGGTCTTCCTTTAAAATTATTGACGCATTCATTCCTCCGATTATATTCAATCCTGTAAATGTGGTTTTCAAGTCCAGATTTAGACGTTGACTGTTACAAATGAACGTTGACCGTCACGTGTCACATGTCAGTTCTGATTGGACGATGACGGTCACATATCAGGTTCTGATTGGACGTTGACTCTATGGACGATGAAACTGTATTGTTGTTGTCAACTTCCAATCAGAACTGACACCTGATAATCATCGTCCAATTAAAATGTGATACGTAACAGTCAACGTTGTAACAATCAACGTTTAAATCTGGACTTGGTGATTACATTTACGAACATAATTAGAGGACTAAATGTGTTAAATAATTTTAAAGGGAAACCAAAATCGAAATTAAAAATAACTAGGGGAACGAAATTTACAATTTTACCTAAAATAAAACAAACTATATAAAAAAGTGTTCATATTCTTAGCTCATGATTTCCATTAATTGTGGCAGGGGATGAACAGAGGAGATGAAGACGGAAAATCTTCCTTATTATCATTGTTAACGAAGAATTTACAAGGCTTCTAACACTAGCAAATAAAACTTTAGATTAAAGGGGTGACACAAATTTTCAGTCAGGTCACGGTCATCACAAAAATGACACATAATTGCTTTTCCTAAAACCCAACATTTTTTTGGATAGCAGGATTTGGAAGGTTATTGTTAGATGGCAAGCCATGGTAAATACAATTGGTGTTGATAATCAAGGTGGATGTTAGGTCTATTGTGGAAAGGTCTAAGTCCAATTAAGAAAAAATTACAATATAAATTTTGTGAATTATACAAATATCATTGATCAGAAACTAGTGGAATCTAACAAAACTAATATAAAAAAGAATATTTGGTTCATTGCGTTTCCAAACTTTTCTCATTTTCTATTCCTATGCAAAATTGTCCTGATTCATCATTGCAATAATACAAGGCCTTTTCGAATTTAGACCATGCAACACGAACAAAGCAGGTCTCATTGCAACGCGATAACAAAATTTCAGGGTTGGTTTGTTTAAAATTGGGTAGAATTAACTATGATAGAATTAATTTTAAAATAATCGAGATTTGTATCTAAACTCATTATAAATTTTACATTGTAATTGAAACCTGTGACATGTAAGAGGAATTGATTCTGGTTGTAAAACAAACAAGCCCTTGAATTAGACAAATTATTGTATGGTCTGATATTATTATGTGTCTATGGTGTAAGCATTCTTGTGATATGCACGTGACTTTTACGAACTTTTTTTTTTATTGTAAACTAGAAACTTGCCCGTGCTATTTGATATTTGATAATATATGTTGGTAATTTAATTATATTAAAGAAATTGCAAACGATATTAACCAAGTTAACATTTGAACGAAATATGAGATCCCACATATATATATATATATATATATATATATATATATATATTGTGATGACATATTATATATGGTATGTCATATATGGTTAGCACAAAAATAAGGTTGAATTACAAATGATATAAGTAATGGTTTGCATGTTTGATAAAAGGGATAAACATGCATTGATACTTCTTCAAAAAGTGAGTATGTTGGAACCTGTAAAAATGCTGGCAAAGTTAAAATTGTAGTAGATTATAATTTGCTGAAATGGAATGACTCAAATTTTTATATTTGTCAATCCTTAGATCTTGTTGATGATCTCTCACATAGTTTAGTCTTTGGGATTTAATCATGGTGTAGCCATGTACTACAAATTGTTGGAACAATCTCCTTGATCTTAGAATAGTTTAAGCCTCATTAGGTCTTGATTGCATTCGATATGCAAAATGTTCTCTGATTGTTACTTTTTTCCTCTTTGCAGCTTGACTGCCGGACTGCGGGAGTTAGCCTTATGCAATATGCCTTCCCTGTATCCATCTTCGCCTTTAGGAAATAACAATGGATATTGCAAGGGAAAGTAAGAAGGGTGCAGCTCATCAATTCTTTTTAACCGCCCACTTTGTTTCTCTACTATTCATCAAGATGTATTCTGAGGTTGACATGATGAAGAGGATGCAATTGAAGTAGGATCTATATTTCCCTTTTTATTGCTTGTTACATTTTCTTTTCCAAACTTGTTCATGAGAGTCATTCTAAGAAATTTTGTTTGGCTATTGATGAAAGTATGCCTTGATGGTGTAGGATCGTTAGAAACAATCTGACCATTTCTTTGAATAGAATTAATAGACCCATCAATTACCAGTTCAAAAATGTATTTTTGAATTGATTTAGCCTTTGATAAAAGAGTATTTGATACTAAAGATCTTGAGGCTAAACTAAAGCAATCAAATTGACATTCTTTAAACAAACTTTCTAAGTTCTTATCTTAAATTTACTTGATCTTGTTTGCTTGACCTTGAATTAGTCTTGAAGCAATCTTTGTTTGCTTAACCTTGAATATTTCTTGAAGCAATCTTGTTTGATTATACTTTAGCATCATCAAAAACCTGTATTCGTACATTTACAATCCGACGATAAAATCCAATGAAAGATCTCCCCATATGGAAGATGGAACAGGCAGAGGCTGCAGAAGACCCGCGGGTTTCTTGGCTTCATACTTGGCCCATTGGCAAATGAAGCATTGGGCAAAATATTTATAGATACCATTTCGCATTTGGGGCCAAATGAAATTAGCTTGTAGGCGATGCAATGTTTTGCCAACTCCCATGTGACCTCTTAAAGGTGTTTTATGAAATTTAGCCACTAACATGGTGGTGAATTGATTATCGACCGGTAACCAAATCTCCCCTTCGAAAAATAGAAGGTCACAGTTGACTAAGAAACCTGGGTGAGAATCAAGGTGGATGCGCACTTGTCGTAAATGATCAATATAAGAGGTGTCACTATGTAAAGAACGACAGAGTTGATCGAGAAAGATAAAGTTGGGTAGTGACAAGGTGAACAAATGAGAGGTGGCCAGAGTTGTGATGCGAGACAGAGCATCCACCACAACATTACTGGATCCAGCTTTGTACTGAATGGTGTAATCATACCCAAGCAGCTTAGACAGATAAGTTTGTTGTTCTAGGGTTTGGATTACCTGGGACATGAGGTTCTTTAAACTTTGGTGATCAATGGGGATCATGAAGGCATGACCCAAGAAATAATGTCTCCATTTTCGGATTGCAGAGGTAATTGCGTGAAGATCGCGAACGTAAGTGGATGCTTGCCTGAGTCGAGGGCAGAATGGTTTGCTGAAATAAGCTACAGGGTGTAAATTATGCAATAGCACGACACCCATAGCAGTGCCGGAAGTGTTAGACTCCAAAACAAAGGGAATAGTGAAATCTGGTGGTACCAAGATAGGGGCCTCGGTCATGAGCGTTTTTAGCTTATCAAAAGCGGCCTGGGAATCAGTATTCCAAGAAAATTGATCCTTTCGCAATAATGTCGTCAGTGGTTCAATTGTGGTGGCGTAGCCGCGAATAAACTTCTTGTAAAAACCAGTCAACCCAAGGAATCCTCGTAATTCACTAGGTGAAGATGGTGGCGGCCAATCAAGCATAACTTGAATTTTAGCAGGGTCTGGGGAGACACCCTGAGGTAAAACTATGTGATCGAGATAAGTGAGTTGTTGTCAAGCAAAGATGCATTTGGAATGATGCAAGAAAAATTGGCCCATTGAGAGAGTGGTGAAAACGGACTCCAAATGTTCTAGATGTGAGGAAAATGATGGGCTGTAAATGAGAATATCATCAAAGAACGCTGCCATGAATTTGTGAAGGAAGGGTTGCAGGAGGTCATTCATGGTGGTCTGGAATGTGGATGGGGTGTTGCAGAGCCCAAATGGCATGACTTTGAATTCATAATGGTCTTGATGCGTGCGAAACACAGTCTTAGGGATATCAGCTTTTGCCATTCTTATCTGATGGAATCCCTAACGCAAATCCAATTTGGTGAACCAGAAAGCACGACCAAGTTCATCAAGCAATTCATTGATAGTTGGCATTGGAAAATGGTCTTTGATGGTAATCGCGTTAAATGTCCTGTAATCGACTTGACACCGCCAACTGTCGTCTTTCTTTTTAACCAGTAAGATCGGAGATGAAAATGGACTATGGCTTGGTTGAATCAAACAAACATTTAACATCGTGGCCACCTACTTCTCAAGATCATTCTTATGGCAATAGGGGTAGTGGTATGGTTTGACATTCACTGGAGTCAAATTGGGAAGTAAATGAATATGGTGAGGTTCCTAAAAAATATCGTCGAAACGAAAAAGAAGAAGGTCAATATGGGGTGGGTTTGAAGTGTCTGGAGGGGGTGGTGAAAAGGAAAACAAGTGGGCTTGATCAGGGGTGTGGGAAATATGAAATAGGGCTAAAATGTTGTGTGTGTTGGCCAGCCTTTTGATTTGTTTCCCTGAGGCCTAGGTAAGTTGGAAAGGAACGTCTGTGTGAAGCAAAATGGGCTATCCTAAATAATTAAAAGACATGGTGAGCGCGAAATAGTCTGTAAACATTCTTACGAGTCACAACGTTTCAAGCTCTGAATGCAAAAGCTTGAAAGATATAGGATGAGCAAAGAGATGCAGGAACAAGGATTTCTTGATATGCCATAATCCATTTTTCAGAAATTGTGATGCCATCAATAGAGGAAAATTTAAACTAAATTAAATGAGAATAGATTTGTGTTATGGGAGTTTTGTCGTCATCTACAATAGGGAAAATAGAATCACAGAATCTTCAGTAGCTGGACAATGACAATCTACCGTATCAATGTTGAAAGTAATATTGAAATTTCCTTGACATGATTAAGCTATGTATTAAGGTTTGCGGATGCTGCTTTTGCAACTAAAAAAACTTAACAATAATGACAAAAGGTAAGTTTTAAAAAATCGTCAGTAAAATTTTAATAACACAATATTAGTGACGAAAATTTTGTCAGTAATAGTTTAATTTCTCACGCATGCCAACTTCTACAACATGATAGAACTAGAAGTGACTAGGGTTAAAATAAAACTTATCAGATAAGAACTTGAACAAGGTGTTTCTCATCCTATTTTGACCAAAATTAACTTTGAGATACATTCATACACTGAATCAAGTGGTTCGGGCATGCACTTTTCTGGGTATTTAATTTGAGACAATTGAAGTCAAAGGACTAGAAATATTGCCTTTTAAAAAAAAACTAGAGATATTATGTGCCAGTGTAACACGATCTAGATTATAGATTTGTTATGTGCTCCTTTTACATCAACCCAACCCACTTCGACTCACCTAAAATACCTTGAACTTGCTTAACTTGTAATTTTCTCAAACAATGTCCACTTGGCCCAAATATTTGAAATATTACTATTGTTTTATTAGAATTACTCATTGATCACATGTTAACAAGCGGATAATATATATTACTCACTAATAATGTTTTGAATAACACTTTGTGATGATATTGGTGAGATGAAAGTGATTGAATAAGATATTAGAGATTCTAAAAATGATTTAAGTAAGACAAAATTAATTAAGAACTAAACTATAATTTAAATTTTTAGGGATTAAAGTCGAAGAATAGAATCTAAAGGTGAAAATATGATAAGAACTAAAATCTAAAATTTAAAATTTTTAAGATTAAAAATGTCACAAAAATATTGTATCACATGATATCTCTATGTGGTGTTATGTGACATCCAAGTCATGTAATTGTCACGTATCATGCCGCCAGAGACAAAATTAAGTGTAGAACAGGAGGGCATTTGTTCCCCTAAAATAATTTTTTTTAATAATACTTGCACGTAAAATTTGTTTTGCCCCCCTTCTAATATTCACTTTAGAGAATGACAACTTTACCCTTCATTATGGTTATGCATTGTCATGTTGATTAGTTCAAGAAATGAAGAAAATTTTAAATGTTTATGAATTTTTTGGTTATTTTTACTAAGTCTCTTAATTTAATCACTTATCATAATTTTGATCCTTAAACATACATTAATATCATAATTTAAGTCAAACACTTTTTTGAATTTTGATTTAATGTAACAAATTACACTTCAAAATATTTACTTATTTTGTTTTAGAAACTAATGAGACATATTATATACTTTCAGATATTAAAATAGTGAGTTACTCGTAATATCTATTTAAACTTGTACGAATATAAACCATAGACATTATGATCTAGGTGGGCTAAAGCAACAATATCATTGTAGATGCTAGTAGTACGAGCAAACGTCGAGGCATGTGTTGCGGGCTTGGATGTTGTAGTCATGACTCATGACTACATAAATTATGAACCTAATAGGACAAAAAGGGGCAAGCCTCATTTTTTATTTTTTGTTTCTTTCAATATAAGAAGGGGCAAGGCTCTAAAGTTAATAAGCCACATAAGATTCCATAATGCCCATTTTGCAAATCCAGCATCGCCAAACGTAGCATACATCTATAGCATTACATTAGTGGCCAAAGTGGGTGACAAATTAACGATGAATAATAGGTTTTGTGCTTGTTTTGTCATCAACCATAGATGGTAGATTAGAGACATAAATAATATATATGTACTATAAAGGTTTTTTTTTCTTCCTTTTATTATAGTATGGTAAATTTGTTATTTTTTTCAGTGGGGGAACTGGTTGTCTTAACACTCTACATCTATCCATAATTCAATACATTTCATGATGACTATAATGAGCGCAATCTTCTGAGCCAGATGTGATTTTGAAAATCATTTAAGAAAGTAATAAAGTTGTGTCCTTTCAAAGAATTTGCAAGACAAAATGCTCAGTTCTTTCCTTAAATAATTATCAAGATCAAGATTCAGAGTATATTACTATTAACTTACTATCAAGAAAATAAAATGTTCATCAAGAAAACAGTGACTGTTAGAAAATTAGCTAAAAATTAAAAAGTTAATAGATAAAAATTGTTAAACTAAATTATTAAATTAATTATATTTTTTGATAAAATTATCTATTGAAATAATTGATAAATTAATATAAAATGGTAGATATAAACATCTTTGTAAGATATTTTTTTATAATTTTAAATTTTTTTATTAATAAAATATATTCTGGGTGATTATAATTTGTTTTTTAGTTAATTTTAAACTCTTGCAATTTTTCATTTGTAGACTAATTATTTTCAGTCTTAAATATATTTATTCTCTCAAATTTAGGTCACTTTTATATTTGGTTTTCCAAATTTAAATTTATTTTTTACTCTCAATTTCAAAGAATAATCTTTTTAGCCCTTCCAGCAGTAAAAAAACTGCCACAAGTTGTGCATCTGAACCGCAATAACTCAATGAGGGACTGAAAAAAATAAATTTAAATTTAGGAAAATTAAAAATGACCTAAAATTTATGGATGAAAAACATATCTAAATATATATTTTATAATTGAGGGACTCAAAAAAATAAATTTAAATTTGGGAGATCAAAAATTAAAAATGATCTAAATTTTAGGGATAAAAAATATTTAAATATTATTTTAATTTCATTTTTAGCTTTAATTATTATATTTTTTATATTATGCATTCAACTTATATCTTATATTAATTATATCTTAAAAATTCCTACCCAAGTTTAAAATAAAATAAAGCAATATATATACTTAAGTAGATGTTATACTTTCATTATATTGAATAATGTAATAATTAAAATATCTTAAGTATTATGTTAAAAGAATATAAAAACTAATGTAAATAATATAATTATTAAAATAAACTGTGTAAGAATAAGAGAAAAAAGAAAATAAAAACTGTAACTTATGTAAAAGATGTAGTAAAAAAAATTAATAAATATTTTAAGAATAAAAAAATATAAAATATTAGAAATTAGAGTTTTAAAAATTGTTACTAGAAGTAGTATTTTTAAAAAATGATACAAATTACTTAAAAAAGTTTATCAAACATTATTAACAAGTTGAAATAAACTTTTAACTAATAAAAAAATTACAAATTAACTGAAAGTATTCTTTAAACGTAGCCAAATTTCAGAATTGAAAAAAAAAATCAATTTATCCCAAGAATATTGTAAGTTCTCGTTGCTCTATGTAACATAGGATTAGGAGATGAAGACGGGACATCTTCCTTATTGTCATTGTTAACGAAGGATGTACAAGGCTGCTAACACTAGCAAATAAAACTTTGGATTAAAGGGGTGTGACACAAATTTTCAACCAGGTCATGGTCAACACAAAAATGCCACATAATCGCTTTTCCTAAGACCCTACATTTTTTTTTTGGATAGCAGGATTTAGAAGGTTATAATTAGATGGCAAGGCATGGTAAATACACATATACAATTGCTGTTGATAATCAAGGTGGATGTTAATGTTAGGTCCATTATGAAAAGGTCTAAGTCCAACGAAGAAAAAGTTGCAGTAAAAAAAAAAACCACTAAGAAAAAATTACAATATGTGAATTATATAAACATCCTTGATCAGAAATGAGGACAAAATACTAAAAAACTAACATAATTAAGAATATTCAGTTCAGTGTGCGCATTCCCGAACTTTTCTCCTTTTCTATTTTTGATGCAAAACATGCCCTGATTCATCATTGGCAGAAGGCAAGGCCTTTTCTAATTTTGACCATGAAACATGAACAAAGCAGGTCTCATTGTAGTGTGAGAATAAAATTAGGGTTGGTTTGTTTAAAATTGGGTAGAATTAATTTTAAAAATAATTGAGATGTGTATCTAAATTAATCTTTATTATAAATTTAACATTGAAATGAAACCTGTTACATCTAAGAGGAATTGAAGTTGGTTGTGAAACAAACAAACAAGCCTTTGAACGGGAGACATTATTTTATCATCTAAGATTATTATGTGTTTACGGTGCAAGTTAATTAGTATTTGATAAGTGTCTTAATTACTTACTTTTTGAGTGATTTTTGAGGTAGTTATCTCTCTTTTACCCTTACCTAGAGTGATGTTTTAAATCAATTTATCTTATATTAATTTCTTCACTAATCAACTTTCAGTCTAGCTGTTTAGTTTCTTGATTGCATCTTAGTATTTTGCCTCATTTTTTTTTATAGAAAAAGGAGATTGAAGATCTAGAAACAATTTGGAGCTGGATTATGAAATTCTAAAGCTTAAAAGGATAATATGTGGCGGCATTTGATGAAGAAGCAAAATCTGTACATCAGTCAGCCAAGCCAGAAGTGTGGCTGAGCGAGTTGTCGCTTAAAATATAAACTTTGCCTTTGTATATATAGGCCTGACCCTCATTTATGGTAATAAGTCTCCTTCATTCTAGTATGTATTGCAAATTTGTACTATTGTATTAGGAGAAAAACTGTCTTTTGTTCTTTGGTGTTCATCTTCATCTTCCTCCCTTTCATGTGTATTTTGGAGTTGCTTATGGTCATGAGTGACTGACTCACTAGTAAGAGGTTAGATGTAACCAAACATGAAAGCTCTTGTATCTTTTGAATATGATCATATATATTTTGCATAGTTGTGTTTATGTTAGTATATTATTTCTATACTTAAAGCTTGTTCCGGAATGATCATCCATGGCATAATTTTCAATATGCATGATGTTGGAAAACACTTTTATTATGTAGAACTTGAGCAATCTCTCAATAGGCAACACACTTTTCACCTTTTAAACAAAATAATATTATTTATGACTATCAGAATAGTTGGCGTATATATCTCAATAAAACATAGGGTTAATTATATTAATTTTTTAGTCTTTAATTTTTTTTTAAATTAATTTGATTTTTTTTACTTTCTTAACAAAAGTTTGATTGATAAAGGTGTTTCAACTTTTTACATTAATATTTTTAGTTTTTGAACACAAATTTGATCAATCAAAGTCTTTAAACTTTTAAAAAAATTTGACCTTTAGTCCTTAAAATCTTATTAAATAAAATAAAAATAATAGAATTCAAACTTTTGTTTAGGAACTAAAATTTAAAATTTTGAAAAATATAGAAACCTTGACTAGTTAGACTTTTATTCAGGGACCACAAAGCTTAACAAAAAATTGAGGATCCTGATCAATGAAATTTTTTTAAGGATTAAATATTATTTTTAAAAAAAATTTAGAGACTTTGATTAGTTAAATTTTCCTTCACAGACTAGAAACCTTAACGAAAAAAAATAATGAAAGAACCTTAACCTATCAAACTTTTATTCGGTAAATAAAAATTAAATTTAAAAAATGATTAATAACTAAGTAAATTAAATTAGTTAATAAAAAAAAGTATATGTATATAAAGTTTTGCTTTGGTTCACAATTTAAACTTTGATTTGCGCTCCATTAGATTCCCACTTCATACTCCCATTTAATATAAATGCTCGTTAGGCTGAGGTGAAAGGTGTAAGCTAGGTAGGTGCAAAATGCGAGAGGATCAGAACCATATTGGTGTTGACACGAAGAAGAAAAATGGGTCTATTGGGTCCATTTTCATGCATGCTGATGGCCTAGATTGGTTTTTAATGGTTTTGGGTGTCTTTGGAGCCATGGGTGATGGCTTCAGCTCCCCTGTCATGATGTACTTCATTGGCAGAATCGTGAACAATATTGGTGATGTTTCAAAAATCACACCAAGTACTTTCATGCACAACGTCAATAAGGTTCTCTCTCTCTCTCTCTCTCTCCCCCTATTCTTTCTATCTGTGGCTCACTAACACACATGCAGAGTGGTTTATTGGGTTTAGCTTTATCAATCTTATGCAGTATTCACTGGCGTTGTCATATTTTGCTAGTGCGTCCTTTTTTACTTCTTTCCTCGGTGAGTTTCAACTTTGGTATGATTTTAATTTTGCGTATATGTGCATGTTCACAAAGGATTAGCTTGAAAGTATATATCCACGAGAGAGTCAAATATTCAATGAATCCCAAACCTTAGACTCTTATTCCATGAGTATTTCAAAATCCTTTAGATTGAATATTAAAAAATATTTTTTATCTTCATTTAATAATAACTTCCATTTATTTATTTATACACTGATCAATAAAGTGAGGGCGAGCCTTGGTGCAGCGGTAAAGTTGTGCCTTGGTGACTTGTTGGTCATGGGTTCGAATTCGGAAATAGCCTCTTTGCATATGCAATCGATTTTAATAAAATTAATTTTTTTAATATTTTAATAATATTAAACAAAAAATAACATAATATATATAATTTGATAATAATAAAAAATAAATTTCACTTAAAAGTAACAAGTTATAATATTTTTTTAAAACTAAAGCAAGTCAATTTGAAAGTTTTTTTTAAAAGATAATTTTAAGCGAAACCAATAAAACTGATTAATTCACTAGGTTTTATCAATTTTCAACTAATTCAACAATTTTAAGTCAATCTAAGAACATAATGGTCGTTAAGAAACATTGATGGATTTCCCGTTGAACTAGCCGGTCCGTTTCAGGTTTCATAACCATGATCATACCCTTTTGTTTGAAGAGGGACAACGTATGATAACCTACCTTATATTATAAATAAATGACGAGATTGTTTTTTTTTTTTTAAAGAATACCCTATAATACCAATTCCGACCTCCATATAACCTCCACAAAGTAAAAGAAATTCATCGAAAAATGAAAGAAAAAAATATCTTCTTCATATATATATATATATATATATATATTATGCAGTTGACGTATATCTTATTTGATAGAAACTCTTTTGCTTTTGCGTTTCGATTGTAAGAATGAGAAAATTTTCTATATATCCGTAAAAGTTGGTCAACAATATCAAAATCAAATAATTTATTGGTCAAAATTAACTTATTTTTTAGAATGTTTATTTTTTAATCTTTGAATTTTTTTCTAATCAATGTCATTAACTTTTTTTTTCATCGATAGTTTTATTTTTTTTCTATCCTTACTTATAAGATTGTTTGTCTTCAAGTCACGTCAAAAGAGACATATGTCAAAATTCCACATTGAAGAGAAGCTATACTGAATAGCTATAAATTTACAAGTTGTTTTTGCTTTTGTTATAGCCAATTCAATAGATAACCAAGCATCCATTTAATTTCTTATCATGAACTAAAAGTAAGGAAAAAAAAGTTAAGAAACTAAAATCCGTTAAAACAAAGTTCAGATCAACTAAAAACACAAATTCTAACAAGTTAGGGACTAAATAAGAAACTAAAACCTATTTTTATAATATCAATGCAATTTAATTATTTTTGTAAAATATATATGTTATCTAGATGCATATTTTTCTTTCATTTGTATGAAACAAGGTACTAACATTGTGCACTCTCTCTCCCTTTTACTCTGGGGAATTACAGAGGGTTATTGTTGGACGAGAACAAGTGAAAGACAAGCTGCAAGAATGAGAGTTAAGTATTTAAAAGCAGTGCTTAGACAAGATGTATCATATTTTGATTTGCATGTCACAAGCAAGTCTGAAGTCCTCACCTGTGTCTCTAGTGATAGTCTCGTTATTCAAGAAGTTCTTAGTGAAAAGGTGTAAGAAATTTTTTATTTTTTATTTTATTTTTGTACCTAAGTTTTGTTCAATTTGTGATTTTTAGTTACATTTGTGACGTTAACACAGTTTGTTCCAATTTGGAAACTAGGTTCCAAATTTTTTGATGAATTTCTTTAGGTTCGTTGGAAGCTACATAGCAGCTTTTGTTTTGTTGTGGAAATTGGCCATTGTGGCGTTTCCCTTTGTGGTGCTTCTTGTGATCCCTGGTTTAATTTATGGGAAGACTATGATGGGGTTGGCTAGAAGGATCAGAGAAGAGAGTAATAAGGCTGGTACAATAGCAGAACAAGCAATATTTTCCATCAGAACCGTTTATTCCTTTGTAGGGGAAAGCAAGACCATAAATGCTTTCTCTGAAGCTCTACAAGGCTCTGTTAAGTTAGGGCTGAGACAAGGCTTAGCTAAAGGATTAGCCATTGGAAGCAATGGTGTTGTGTTTGCTATATGGTCTTTCATGGTCTATTATGGAAGCAGATTGGTCATGTACCATGGTGCTAAAGGAGGGACTGTGTTTGCGGTTGGATCAGTCATATGTATTGGTGGATCGTAATTTACACCTACCCTTTATCTCATTCCATTCAATTTAGCTCAAAAGTTTCATAATTTAATTTAGGTTTAAAAATATTTGTAGTTTTTTATTTTATTTTTTATTTTTGTAATTTTTTTTCTAGTTCTTATAAATTATGTTTGTTTTATTTTTTTTTCTGAGTTGTTTAAATAATTCTTTATCATTGTTTAAAGTGTTATTTAAATCACTCTAAGAAAAAAAATATATAATTTATAAGAAAAAAATATACAAAAACAAAAAAAATATTAATTTATAGTAACTAAAAAAACATTTAAGTCTTTAAATAATTTATAGTATTTGACTTTTCTCTGGAATAAGTAAAGGTAAAGTAAGTTGGGGCACTTAGATATTATAATAAAGGTAAAATAAATAATATTAATTGTTGATGAGAGAATAAATTGTTGATATTATAATACATCTATAGTTTGTTATACATGTTTACATAATATTAAACATTTTTTTTTATCAACGATTAAGACTACTTGTTTTACTCTCTAAAGTCATTTTTTACTTTACACGAGGCAAATCCTAATTGGTAAGATCAAGTGATGTTTATTAATCACAATTATTTTGTGAATTGTAGGGCCTTAGGTGCTAGTTTATCTGAGTTGAAGTACATCACAGAAGCATGTGTTGCTGGGGAACGCATAATGGAAATGATAAAAAGAGTTCCCAATATTGATTCTGAAAATATGGCTGGGGTGATTCTAGAGAAAGTCTCAGGGGAAGTGGAATTTGATCATGTTAAATTTATCTACCCATCAAGGCCCGACAACGTTATTTTGAATGATTTTTGCCTGAGGATTCCGGCAGGGAAAACATTGGCTTTAGTTGGAGGGAGTGGCTCAGGAAAATCCACTGTGATATCACTTTTGCAAAGATTTTATGACCCAATTGAGGGAGAGATACGTCTTGATGGTGTGGCTTATCATAGGTTGCAACTCAAGTGGCTAAGGTCACAGATGGGTTTGGTTAGCCAAGAGCCTACTCTTTTTGCAACCAGCATTAAGAAGAATATACTTTTTGGAAGAGAAGATGCTAATGAGGAAGAGATTGTTGAGGCTGCCAAAGCTGCCAATGCTCATGATTTCATTTCACAGTTGCCACAAGGATACAATACCCAGGTTTGCGCATGGAAATTTGTTTCACTACACACTAGCTTCTATTATAATAACGACATATGGATTTGTACGTTTTTAAGTTTTATGTAAAAAATGGAATAAATTTCTGAATTTATAAAAAATTTAATTATAAGTAAGTTTAACCATATCTAAAATGTGTTTTTTCATTTTCTTCGGTTAAGACATAAGGTTTATGGATCATTCTCAATTAAATGTTACTCAACTTATTATTTATATTTAATGTTAGATTTTATATTCGCAGTTATTTACATGGTCGGCAAACTTATCAATTAGTGTAGTATTTTCAATAGTAACTAGAAGATCCTCTTTTCAAGGACTTGTTGGTATTAGGTTTTTTTGTGTAAATTCAATAACTAAGATAACTAAGCAAAGATAATTTTTGTTTTTAAAATATTTATGCAGAAAATTAAAGATTAAGCTAAAAATTAAACAACTAAAAACAGAACAAAACTCTAAAAGGCAAAAGCATTTTTTAAGGCAAAAGAGATGTTCAGATTTTTATAAAATATGTTGGGGGTTGGCTTTACTAAGCCAGCTCCTCATATATTAAACTTGTTCTTATATAAATAATTTTTTGACAATTATTTCACTTCTCTGTCCCTTTAATGTCTTTCTATAATAAATTAATGTATTTTTCTTATATATTCTCACAACAAATCAATTTGCAACATAAAGACATATGTTTATAGAAATTATGACAATTTTTTGTAATAAATTGATTTAATAAGAATTACAGATTGAATCTTTAGACATAAACTCATTCCAAATAGTTACTGATTTAAAAAATCTCTTGGTTGAATTACATAAAGAACCTTTATTATGAGTTGGTACGTGTGTAAATTTATTTGAAATAAATATTTTCTATGTAGGTTGGAGAGAAAGGAGTTCAAATATCAGGGGGACAAAAGCAGAAAATTGCTATTGCACGAGCAATAATAAAAAAACCCCAAATCCTTCTTCTAGATGAGGCAACAAGTGCACTAGACTCTGAATCTGAACGCAAAGTACAAGAAGCTCTTGATAAAATTGTACTGGATCGAACTACCATTATCATAGCTCATCGCTTATCCACAATAAGAGATGCACATGTCATTATTGTTTTGGAGAATGGGAAGATCATGGAGATGGGTTCTCATGATGAGCTTATACAAAACAACAATGGGTATTACACATCTCTAGTTCATTTCCAGCAAGTTGAGAAATCCAAAAATGATGCATTCTTTCACCCTCTTATTTCAAATGGAGACATGCAAAACACAAGTAGTCATATGGCACGACATTCTGTTTCTACAAACTCAATGGCTCAATTTTCTTTTGTTGATGGAGATAATACCGAAAAAGTTAGAGATGATGATCAAAAGCTCCCATCTCCTTCATTTTGGAGATTGTTATCATCTAATCTTCGAGAGTGGAAACAAACATGTTTCGGGTGTTTGAGTGCATTGTTATTCGGTGCAATTGAGCCCTTGTACGCATTTGCAATGGGTTCCATGGTATCAATTTTTTTCCTCTCAAATCATGATGAGATTAAAAGGAAAATTATATTATATTCTCTATTTTTTGTGGGATTGGCTGTGCTTTCATTAGTTCTTAATATCATCCAACACTATAGTTTTGCTTACATGGGAGAGTACTTGACCAAAAGGCTGAAAGAGAAAATGCTTTCCAAGATACTCAACTTTGAAATTGCATGGTTCGATCGTGATGAAAATTCCACGGGTGTTGTTTGCTCTAGACTAATTAAAGAAGCCAATATAGTAAGTTTTTATTATTTTCATTTAAACATTTCTTGCAATGTTACATATTACTTTTTCATGTTTTTATCAATGAAGAAGAAATAATTATCCTAGGATTTAGCAAAGTACAATTACAAAATGGAACGTGTACAAAAATCTGAATTTTTAGATGTTACATCTCAAGAACATTTTTTTTTCATCCTTTTTTTTTTATTTTACTCCTATAGGTGTACTTCCTCATTTTTCCCCACTAGCTCACCGTCCTTTAGTAAAGTATTGTCATTGACATTTTTTTGTGTCTTATGCCTTGTTAGTTTTGCATTGAGTACGTTATTGTGATCAATTGTGACTGTGATTCAATTTTTTTAGTTCTTATTTTGAAACTCCGTCTTTGTTAATTTATGGTACTTTACAATATACAGGTTCGATCTTTGGTCGGAGATAGAATGGCTCAATTGGTACAAACTATCTCTAGTGTGGTAATAGCATGTACAATGGGACTAATCATTGCATGGAGATATGCCATTGTAATAATTGTTGTTCAGCCTATTATTATTGCATGTTTCTACACAAGATGTGTACTGCTCAAGGGCATGTCTGAAAAGGCCATCAAAGCCCAAGATAAAAGTAGCAAAATAGCCATTGAAGCTATTTCCAACTTTCGAACCATCACTTCCTTTTCCTCACAAGACCATGTCATAAAAATGCTAAAAAAGGCTCAAGAAGGTCCAAGCCATGAAAGCATTCAACAATCATGGTTTGTAGGCATTGGACTTGGGTGTGCTCGAAGCCTTAAAACTTTAACTCAAGCTTTAGAATTTTGGTATGGTGGAAAGCTTGTTTTCCATGGCTACATTACTTCAAAAGCACTGTTTGAGATTTGTTTAATATTTGCAAATATAGGAAGAGTCATAGCAGATGCTAGTAGCCTGGCCAACGACATTGCAAAAGGAGTAACTGTCTCTGGCTTAGTTTTCTCAATCTTAGATAGAAACACAAAAATAGAGCCTCATGAAACGAATGCATACAAGCCCCAAAAGTTAACGGGAGATATAGAACTCCAAGATGTCTATTTTGCATACCCATCAAGACCCAATGTAATGATTTTCCAAGACTTCTCAATGAAAATTGAAGCAGGCAAATCCACAGCATTGGTAGGGCAAAGTGGGTCGGGCAAATCAACTATAATAGGCTTAATAGAGAGATTTTATGATCCACTTGAAGGGATAGTAACCATGGATGGCATTGACATAAGGTCATATCACCTTAGGTCACTAAGGAACTACATTGCACTTGTGAGCCAAGAGCCAACACTTTTTAATGGGACCATAAGGGAAAACATTGCATATGGAGCATTTGATAAGACTAATGAAGCTGAGATCATTGAAGCTGCAAGGATAGCTAATGCTCATGACTTTATTGCAAGCATGAAGGATGGTTATGACACATGGTGTGGAGATAGAGGATTGCAATTATCTGGGGGCCAAAAGCAGAGGATTGCAATAGCTAGGGCTGTGTTGAAGAACCCAAATGTGTTACTTTTGGATGAGGCCACCAGTGCAATTGATAGTCAAGCAGAGAATGTGGTTCAAAATGCTTTGGAGAGAGTGATGGTAGGAAGGACGAGTGTAGTGGTGGCTCACAGGTTGAACACTATAAAGAATTGTAATCAAATTGTTGTTTTAGATAAAGGAAGGGTTGTAGAAGAAGGAAACCATACCTCTTTGTTGGCTAAGGGACCAAATGGAGTTTACTACTCTTTGGCGAGTCTTCAAAGAAGTTTAGTAACCACCAGTGTTATTAATACCGAATAATATATTAATTAACTACACCAAATCAAGCTAGGTGGTTAGATTTGTCAATTTGAGACTATTATTTGATCTTCTTTTGATTTTGTGTGAATAATGAGAAGATGGGTATAAAGATTGTGTTGCTACATAATTCACTTTTAATTTGTAAGTTGTATATGTTTTCTTTCTATCATAAAAGTACATATGTTGCGTATTATTATGCCTAACATGATTAATGCTTAAATGCATTTATAATTACGTTATCTTTTTTATTTATTTTATTATTATGAGTTCAAGTTCCTTTTGTCACTAGCTAGAATGAATTTTATTCTTTTGTTTTTTGAAGTAATATATGTGTATGTTGGAATATTGGCGAGTAAATAGTTCAAGTAACACAATAATAAGTATTTGTTGTCATCTTCATTGAGACCTGTGCAGTAATTGGGTAATCATAGTTAATTAAGTAGACTATGTAGATTTAAATATTGAACGTAAAAACAATTGCAAAAACTAAAAGAGTTCAAGAAAAGAAAAGTGGTTGAGGAAATTTGATGAACACTTTGTAGATGAAGAATAACTAGATATTATGATTGGATGCATCCTTTACCAATTATCCTTATTTTATCAAGATCATATATCATTCACTCATAATTTATTTTAATCTTAATTCGTTAAGTGTCAAAATCTAAGTCATTTGATTTCACTACCAATTCCTTGATTAGTGTAATTAACCAAATGATTACATTAAGAATCAAAATTCAAATATAAGTAAAAATAAAAATTAATTTCATACTAATTAAAAAAAATAGCTAATATCATTTACGTGTACTAATCTCTATTAGAAAACGAGCTTTTTCATAAAAAATAATAATAAAAAAGAAAATGAACTTTCCCCCTAAATTGCCCTATATAGAGCTAAATATCTTGAATAATAATTTATCATAGAATATAAAATCTTAATTAAATAAAAAATATTTTGGGAAAGACATTGTAAAATATGGTGAAATTAGTTCATATTTACTTATATTTTAATCATCATACGTGATTTTTTTTTTGCTTATATTAGAGTTCGGAAAAAGGTATAACTGTATATTAATTTTATTAATTCAATCATTATTAAATTAAAACTTCTCAGCGAGTAGATCAAATTTACAATTATTATTTTTTATAAAATTTTAATATAAGTCTTCATATGTAATAATAATAATATTATATTTATTTATATTGATCAGGCTATTGTATTTAACTTTTTTTTCAAATGATCTGGAATTTTTTTTAATTAAATATGCTTTTAAAAATATATTGTCCTAACCTATTTGGTAAATAGTTTTGACCTAAGCCTATATGTTGGATTAGATCTTTGGACAAGTTATTTAACCTTTTTTATCCCTAAGTATGATAAGGAGGCGTGTTTAATATATCAAGACTCAGATTATTTTAGTATATTAACTTCATATATATCAAGAAACATAAAAATTCTTAATTATTATTTGGATTAATTTCCTAACATATATACACATATAACAGGGTTTTCAAATGAAAGTGTTGTGTGGTCATTAGTGACCTTTATGTAAAAGCATGGTGGATTAAAAAGGCATTAAAAGTGAAGTAGTGGAGAGTCTAATTAAATAATTGGAGATAACAAAGATTTAGTATCCACTTTAATTTGGGATTCAAGATGTGATGGTATAAGTGGAAGCAAAGACGTGTCCATTATTTGGAATATATTCATTCAAAAAGGTGACTCAGATTAATTGATCTGGTGGAGGGCTTAGTGTTGGCAAATCGGAGTTAGTGGAAGTTTATATAGAATTGGTGACTATATATCAACACCTATGGTTGGATGCGAATGTAGCCGCTATTTTGGAAACACATGAAAGGGTGATATGATATATAGGAACAAACATAATAAAGAAGTTTGGTGTTGGGATGGCTAAGTAAAAAATTTAGGCTAAAATATACCGATGTCCCTTAATTTTTTTTTAAATTGATTTCTTAAGTTTTAAAATAATCTGCTTACTTATTTAATTTATAAAAAGTTAATTATTTTAAAAAATTAATCATTTTTTTATTTTTAATATGATTTTGAATTTTTTTTATTGATTCAAGATGTAAAATTTATTTCATTAAATTCATTTACATAAAAATTATAAAAATGAACTAATGTTTGGACATAAAAAAGACACTAGCAAGATAAAAAATACATGAAAAATAAGTTTCATGATCAATCAAAACCTTAAAAATCTAATGTCACATTATTATTCATTATACTCATTTTTATGTAATTTTCATTATATTTATGATTTTTTTGTTTCAAACATTAATTGATTCCTATAACTTTAATGTAAGTTAATATAATGAAACAAACTTCACGTTTTAAAATCCATTAGAAAAAAGTTCAAAATCATGTTGAAAAGTAAAATAAAAAATGATTAATTTTTCAAAACTATTAATTTATTATGAATTAAATAAATAAAAATGAGATCATTTTAAAAATTTTAAAAAGTACGGGGCCAATTTATAAAAAAAAATATAAAAGACTATTCCTATATTTTGGCCAAAAATTTAATTAGAGGGATTAAAGAGAATAATTGATTATTATTTACAGTATATTGTTTGTGTTAAAAAAATAATTACTAATAAGTCTGAAATCTATGGATAATACACAAGACAATAAAAAGGGACCGAGTTATATTATTTATACTGGAAGGAGTGCCGTGCATAGCTGGGACAGGAATATAATATTATCGTGAGAATTAATTAAGATAATTCTTTTATTATATATAATATAAATTATAAAATAATGAAATAGTTAGTAACTATCTGAATATGATGATTACTAATAAAATTTATGTTTTTAAAACAAATTATATATAAATTGCTATAAACTTTAGAAATTATGTAATTGTAATTATATATAAATTGAGGTATAAATATTCGTTAAAAAAACATGAGCTCAATAGACAAAAATACAGTATAATAAAGGGAACTGAACTGTTTAACAATAAATAAATGGGACGAAATGTAATTAAGGTTACTTCAAATTCAAATAGATATGTAAATTCAAATACATGAGAATTCAAGTAGACTTTGTAAGGCTTTGGAATTGTTCCTTTGATCTTGAGATTTACACATTCCACCTATAAAATCGAATATTAGAGTTATAAAAATTTTTATGAATGTAATTCATTCATTTACATCCATCATATATTCTTGAAGGAAGTCACATCCATCTCTTATAAATAGGAAGAAGAGTTGAAACATCCCATCCAAAGAGAAGCAAATCAAGAATAAGAGTGAGAAAAATAATTCTTTTATTCTTCTTTGAGAAAAAGAAAGTTCTAGTTTTCACCACACTTAGTGAAAGTTGAGTAGAATTGTAAATCATTCTTGTTGGGTGAGGTTGAGAGATATTCTCTTGTATTAAGAAAGTTATTGTAATCTTATTTTTGAATAGTGAAAATATTTAGTGGCTTGATCCCGTGGTTTTTACCTTTCACATTGAAAAAATTTTCCACATTAAAAAATCTTGGTGTCATTTTTTTACTCTCTATTTTTGTTTTTTTATTTTCGTTACGTGCTTATTTTTAATCTACAAAGAAAGAAATAGTGCTGATGTTTTCCAACAAAATGGTAGGCAAGCCAAACAGGGAAAATCATATAGTAGAACTTTAAATAATTATGCAGCAAATTTGTAATTAAGTATGCCTCAAATTAAACTGTTAAGTGAAGAAAATTTAACCCTGCAAAATGAATAGTTAGGCCAATAAAAAAAGGAAGGCACCTATCCATATCATATGGACCATATCCGTCATAAATGGTGACTAGCATTTAATGCAATCCTTAGCATTTGTAAGTATTTATTTTATTGTTATTTTTTAAGTATTAATTCCCCTGTAAAAGATCATCAAATCACTTCTTTGGATAGGAAATAGTTAGTTAAAAGCACTCCTTTGCAGGGATGACCCAGAAATATAATAAGATTTTTCTAACCATGTCCTAAGAATAATAATTAGAAATTAAAAAGGATTTTTTTAATAAAATCTTATAGGAGTTATTTTCTTGAAAAAAAAAAATAGAAGAATGCATTGTTACAGATCCTAATGTTCTCCATATACCAAAGGGGGCAGAATCTTTTTTCTATTTCAATTATTTAAACATTTAAACTTTAACAAATAATTATTTAATAGATATTGACTCCCGCTCGAAAAGTTTGTTCCTGATTCTTATAGTTTTTTTTTTATTATTAAAAGAGTACTATACCATAATTCAAGTTGCTTCTTGCTACCATTTTTAATTAGTGTCTTCACTTATTTAATAAATGAGCTTTATTCTCTTACCTAATTGTAGTGCACTAATAAATGTCAACCAATAAAAAGGGGAAAATTATATATCAAGGTCCAACCCCATTTTGGGGTGGATTAGGGCAGAGGGAGAAGAAAGCTAGAGAGAAAAATGTAAAAATAGAGGGAAAATGATATAAAAATAGAGGGAAAATGATAAATATAATAAGTGATGTGATAGAAAAGTATATAAATATAGAGAAAAATGAAATAGAAGTGAATTATAAAATAATGAAATGTATAAATATAATTATTCATAAAAAGAAAAGTATATTAAAACTTCACACTATTGTTTATTATGTATTTATTTCCTATAAATACTCTTGTGTTAGGTTAAAGTTCCAGTCAAAAGTATTGATTGTATTGAATGCTAGAACAAAAAATGAAATCAATGTGGTAAAATTTTTCTCTCTCAAGTAACATTTTCTCTTGAATCTGTATCTATATACATAAAAAATAGCCTAACTTTTCCCTCTCTTCTTTCCCTACCGTGAATGAAATGTATAAATATCATTATTCATAAAAAGAAAAGTCTGTTAAAACTTCACACTATTGTTTACTATGCATTTATTTCCTATAAATACTGTTTTGTTAGATTAAAGTTCCAGCCAAAAGTATTGATTGCATTGAATGCTAGAACGAAAAATGAAATTAAATGAGTGTCAAGAGAGTGTGGTAAAACCTTTATCTCCCAAGTAACATTTTCTCTTGAATTTGTATCTATACACACCAAAAATAGCCTAACTTTTTCCTCTTTTCTTTTCCTAGCGTGAATGAAATGTATAAATATCATTATTCATAAAAAGAAAAATCTATTAAAACTTCACACTATTGTTTATTATTCATTTATTTCCTATAAATACTCTTCTGTTAGGTTAAAGTTCCAGCCAAAAGTATTGATAACATTGAATGCTAAAACGAAAAATGAAATTAACTAAGTGTCAACAGAGTGTGAGAAAACTTTTCTCCCCCAAGTAACATTTTCTCTTGAATTTGTATTTCTACACAACAAAAATAGCCTAACTTTTTTCTCTTTTCTTTTCCTAGCGTGAATGAAATATATAAATATCATTATTCATAAAAAGAAAAGTCTGTTAAAAAGTTCACACTATTGTTTACTATGCGTTTGAGTGTCAAGAAAGTGTGGGAAAACTTTTCTTTCCCAAGTAACCTTTTCTCTTGAATTTGTATCTATACACACAAAAAATAACATAACTTTTCCCTCTCTTCTTTCCCTAGCGTACGTGAATGAAATGTATAAATATCATTATTCATAAAAAGAAAAGTCTATTAAAACTTCACACTATTGTTTACTATGCGTTTGAGTGTCAAGAGAGTGTGGAAAACTTTTCTTTCCCAAGTAACATTTCTCTTGAATTTGTATCTATACACACAAAAAATAGCCCAACTTTTTCCTCTCTTCTTTCCGTAGCGAGAATGAAATGTATAAATATCATAATTCATAAAAAGAAAAGTCTATTAAAATTTCACACTATTATTTACTATGCATTTATTTCTTATAAATACTCTTCTATTAGGTTAAAGTTCCAGCCAAAAGTATTGATTGCATTAAATGTTAAAACGAAAAATGAAATTAACTGAATGTCAAGAGAGAGAGTGTGGGAAAACTTTTCTTTCCCAAATAACCTTTTCTCTTGAATTTGTATCTATACACACCAAAAATAACCTAACTTTTTCCTTTCTTCTTTTCCATTAGTGCGAATGAAAAAATTCTGGGTTAAATTATAGGAAATTATTAAATAGTACAAAAATATCTTAGTATGAAAGTTCACAGTTGGATATTTTTATTTTTTTGGAGAATATAATTTTCTATCTCCCTTTGAATGATTTATACATGCATGTTCTCATTGATCTATTTGAAATTCGTGTGATTTTGTGCAAGGGAACTTTTCGTGTAAAATATATAGCATTACTCTTATGCATAAACTCGTGCACTCATGGATATATATATATATATATATATATAATCTAGCTAGTTGGTAAGTGTGAAGGAAATCTGTAATCCAGCAAAATGAATTGCTAGTTCTGCGGGCCAATAAAAAAGAAAGGCACCCATCCATATGAACCATATCCTTATTGGTGACTAGTATTTAATGCAATCCTTAGCATTTTTTAAGTATTTATTTTATTGTTATTTTTTACTTTCTAAGTATATTTCCCTGACAAAGATCATATCAAATCATCTTTGGAAAGGAAATATAGTTTGTTAAAAGCACTCTTCTATTAGGTTAAGGGTCTGCCCGGCCTTAAAAAGAATTGATTGTATTGAATGCATGAATGAAAAACGAAAGTAAGTCAATTTCAAGAGAGTGGGGAAACTTTTCTTTTTCCTGAATGCATGAATGCTTTTTTTCTTTCTTGAATTTGTATTCATACTAGACCAATAAGCCTAACTTTTTCCTATCCTCTTTCCCATGCGTGAACGGAAAAAATTCCTATACTAATATGAGCAGTTTCTTTCCTAATGGTAGGATTTTATTAAAAATAAAATAAAAATGAAATATGCCATATATATACACACGTACGGTTCCTGTCCCTTAAAACAAATTTTAATCCCTCGCAGATCTGTTAACAAACACTGCCATTAACACTAAAAAAAAGCCTTTCAGACAGCAAGAATCTGTTGGAAAACTAAAAAATCCATTCGTAAATCAAAATTTCTGACCGACTAAAATCCGTTCGGAAAATGGTGTTAGAAAATTAAAACTGACAGATTTTTTGTGTCTATTGGAAATTGTCGCAACCTACCCTTCGGCGGGAGGGCGACGCGTGACTCGCGGGATGCGTGTTCCACGAAAGGAATCCGCGCGGAGTCGCCACCAACGTTTATTTGAGGAAAACGTCGGAAAAACCGGAAAAGACGCGATCTACGAACTTTTAAGTGAAAGGTTCGGGAGTTGTATTTACGCACGGGGAAGGTATTAGCACCCCACACGCCCGTCCCAAGGGACGGCAGCCTTTAATCGAATGTGCAAACATGACTTTGATTTTTATGTTCCCTTTTATGTTCTTATATCCTTTATATCCTCTTTATATCTTTCTTTTTTGTGGTCGACAAGGGTGTTTCCCTTTGCTCCTACGTATTCCTCAATTTGGGATGAGAAAATCAGACCTACGTAGTTCTTTTTTATCAAATGATTCTTTTTTTTTACTTAAGCGGTGATCATTTTAAGGCGTTGGACCTTAAAAATGATCCATTTTCATTTAGTGAGAAATTGAAATGACAAATTTTAAAAGCCTATTTTTGTGGACGAGCTTGACTAGGCGAGTTGATTTTAGCCTTAGTTTCACTTTAGTTATTAATCAATTCGATTAAGAATGAGAAATCCCAAAGAGAAAACGTCCGATTGATTTTCCGCTTTATTTTACTAAAAGATGTCTTTTTGATTATTATATTATTTTTTACCTCTTTTTGATTTCCAACGTGGTTACGGCACGACCGAACGGTCGGAATCGATTTTAACCAAAGTTAATGGATAATACAATTCAAACGTTCGGTGGAAATTTATTTTATTTTTAAGTTAAGCGAGAAACGATTTAAGTAAAACGGCTTAAGCACGTCAACAGGGGGTATAAAAAGTAAACAAAACGAGAATAAAAATGCACGAAACACAATGTGGACCACTACGGGTACATAGAATGAATCGAAAAGCTTGGTTCGAGGTACTTACCCGTTGAAGATCGAAGAACGATGAAGAACGGATGAAGAACGTCGAAGAACGGTTGAAACCTTTGCGAGATTCCTCACGGAAAACGTTACGGAAACGTTTCGGAAGCGCCTCGGCTTAGATTTTCTTCACGGAAACAATTTTTCCAAGCAATTTCCAAAGAGAGAGAAGTGCCTAAGGGGCTGGGATCCTTTTCTTCTTGCTTTCCTCCCCTATTTATAGCAAAATAGGGGAGGTGGTTGCCGCCCAGCTCGCCCAGGCGAGCAGGGTTGCTTCCTCCAGAAGCAACCGCCTTCTGGAGGAATCTTCTGGAGGGCCCAAATGGGCCTGGGTGCTATTTGCACCCCCATTTTTACCAAGTTCACCCCCCTCTGCTGTTTTTTTTGGTGATCCCTTTTTTCGTAAAGTTACGGAAACTTACGAATTTCGTAACGATACTTGTTTTCTTTCCGTAATGTTACGGAACCTTGCGAATTACATAATCATCCCCTTTTTGACTTACGGAATGTTACGGAATCTCACTTAATTATGCAACGATGCTTCCTTTTGATTTCCGGTGTGTCACGGAAACTTACGGATTGTGCATCAATATTTTTTTTGGTTTTCCGGCATGTCCTGAAATTTCACAAATTGCCTAATGATGGGTGCCAAGCACCTCACGAGGACCAAAGAATGGTCGCACGTCATCGAGCAAAGGTTCCCGGACGAAATTAGGGTATGACAGTTGCCCCTCTTTACTTGTCTTTTATTGGAGATAAAAGAAAAGTAAAGATAAGACACTAATTTCGCTCCTCTCGACTTGGCGAGAGTCGCGGGTGACCATAAAATCTCCACATGCCAATGACTTGTTGTTCCTAAAATTTCACAAATTGCCTAATGATGGGTGCCAAGCACCTCACAAGGACCAAAGAATGGTCACATGTCATCAAGCAAAGGTCCCCGAAAATCAGTGTATGACACTAATTTCGCTCCTCTCGGTTGACGAGAATCGCGGGCGACCATGAAATTTCCGCATGTAAATGACTTTGTTGTTCCCGGAGGAACAAAAGGTGCAGAAGACTGTGTCAGCCCCTGCATGCTATCAAGCGTTCTGTCTTACAGATAGCAAAAGAATGGGTGCGAATAACCATAAGGTATCTCCGCGTATCATGTGTGCAGAATGACCAAACTTGGTCTCTGCGTGCCATCGGACACAACTGTGTCTAAATAGCAAAGGGGTGCGGATAACCGTAAGGTATCTCCGCGTATCATGTGTGCAGAATGACCAAACTTGGTCTCTGCTTGCCATCGGACACAACTGTGTCTAAATAGCAAAGGGGTGCGGATAACCGTAAGGTATCTCCGCGTATCATGTGTGCAGAATGACCAAACTTGGCCTCTGCGTGCCATCGGACACAACTGTGTCTAAATAGCAAAGGGGTGCGGATAACCGTAAGGTATCTCCGCGTATCATGTGTGCAGAATGACCAAACTTGGTCTCTGCTTGCCATCGGACACAACTGTGTCTAAATAGCAAAGGGGTGCGGATAACCGTAAGGTATCTCCGCGTATCATGTGTGCAGAATGACCAAACTTGGTCTCTGCTTGCCATCGGACACAACTGTGTCTAAATAGCAAAGGGGTGCGGATAACCGTAAGGTATCTCCGCGTATCATGTGTGCAGAATGACCAAACTTGGTCTCTGCTTGCCATCGGACACAACTGTGTCTAAATAGCAAAGGGGTGCGGATAACCGTAAGGTATCTCCGCGTATCATGTGTGCAGAATGACCAAACTTGGTCTCTGCGTGCCATCGGACACAACCGTGTCTAAATAGCAAAGGGGTGCGGATAACCGTAAGGTATCTCCGCGTATCATGTGTGCAGAATGACCAAACTTGGTCTCTGCGTGCCATCGGACACAACTGTGTCTAAATAGCAAAGGGGTGCGGATAACCGTAAGGTATCTCCGCGTATCATGTGTGCAGAATGACCAAACTTGGTCTCTGCGTGCCATCGGACACAACTGTGTCTAAATAGCAAAGGGGTGCGGATAACCGTAAGGTATCTCCGCGTATCATGTGTGCAGAATGACCAAACTTGGTCTCTGCTTGCCATTGGACACAACTGTGTCTGCCTAGCAAAGGGGTGCGGATAACCGTAAGGTATCTCCGCAGGCTACCAGCTCTTGAGTCATGGCAACAAAAGGCGGTGTGGTCGACAAAAGCGAGGCTCTTGCTCCTACGTATCCTCCAATGAGGAACTCAGACCTACGTAGTTCTGGATAACTTGTGAGACTTGAAAAAGTCTCGTTGTTTTCTCCACTAAAATGCAAACATGCTTTAGCAAAGAGACAAATATTCCAACTGATTTAGAGCAGCATATGCTTTTTTGAGTGAAAAACAATGCGTCTACCGGGGAAGGAGAGTCTGCTGATGAAATCTCCCATAACCATAAATGAGATTTTGGATGTTAGCATTTCGTTTCTAAATGACCATTTAGAGGAAACACTGGGTTCGACAAAAATAGAAGAAATCCACTCAAAGTGTATCGATCTTGCACAGGTAAGTGTTTCATCCTAATTCCGAACCATAGATATGTCATGACTTGACTTTGCAAATTATTTCCTATCAAATCAAAAAATTACATGCGTGATCATGGATCAAATAGGACTTCCCTTGGGAATGGGTTCTTTTGGGGAGTTTTTCGGCTTTTATGTGTTTTTGGCTTTTGATTTTTCTGGCCTTTTTCTTCTTCTGTTTTTGTTTAGTGCGGGGCGAGAAAAAAGGTCGCTAGCGCACGGGATTTTGGTTGGTAATTAAAGGGAGAAGACCATTTTAGGTCGTGGTTTCCTTTCTTTTTGTTTCATTTGGTGACAATTCTGTATTGTTCAGATATTGTCCGGCCCAAAGACCTCTCTGCACATTTCTTCTGTTTTCTTTCGATCCTTGATCAGGAGCTTTCTTTCCTTCTTTTCTTTTCCTTTTTCTTTCTCCCATTCTTTGATTGGGAATTTTCTTTCTCTTCTTTTTGCTTCCTCCCACTCTTTGATTGGGAATTTCCTTTCTTTTCTTTTTAGCTTTCTCTTTGATTGGAAATTTTCCTTCTTTTCCTTTTTGCTTCCGAGGGTAAGGATTACGGTGAGTCAGGATTTTGGCTCAAGGTTTGTAGAATGGCTAGACATGATACATGTCGGGGTTTGGTTTGGCTCAAGGATAAAAGGGATGCCCCACATTATTTCCATGACACAAATGCAAAAATGATGATTTGGAAACTTTATGCAAAACTGGTCATGCATGCATCTACGCGGACACTCAAATGTCAACTTTTTATGGTCATGTGATGCTAGGGCTCAGGATTCATTTCCCCTATTTTTAATCAACCCAATGTTTCCAAAATATGTTCTTTTATCAATTTGTGCATTCATCCGAGTCCATTTCGGGCGTCCGGGAAATTTCACAGCATTCACCCTTCAGGTGTAGACACATTTTCCAAAAATTGGTTATGATCAATGAATTTTTTTCAAAGAAAAGTTGGGAATCGTCTCTTTTCAAAAGCATGTCGTTTTTTAGCTAGACAACCTATTTTTTTCTTTTTTTTCTACCTTTTTCCTTACTTGCCCTTTTTCCCCTATTTGCCCTCTTTTTCTTTTCACTTTCTTTTCTTTTCTATTTCATTTTCTTTCCTTTTCTATTTCATTTTCTTTCCTTCCCTATTTTTATTTTTATCATGATTTTTTTGTTTATTTTACATATATACTCTTGGACGATGTTCCTAAACGAAGAACTCTACACGGTTCCCGAATTTCAAACATCATCGATAGTAATGATATATAAATACTAACGCACCAATCTAAACAAAAATGTATGCGCTGTACAAATGACAATCGAAACCACAAAAACAAACATTAGTCTCTCAAGTCAAAACAATAACATAGAAAAAATGACAAAAGAAATATGAAAGAAAACATGAATCTGGGGATCTCCCAGTCACGTGTCTCCACTCCCTCCCAAGAAGTCAAGCAAATCAGCCATCTCCTCATCCTCGTGGGCTTCTTCTCCATCGCCGGGAGCTTCTGGGGGTGTCTCTCCTGCTTGGGCCTCGGGCCAATCTCCGGGCCATGCAACCTCTGCCCTGAACTGGTCTGGAGTAGGGCATGAAAAAGGAGCGAAGCCCTGGCTCTGCATGCTAAGGCTCATCTGGTACAGACAATCATGGGTCCGTACATGTGCTCGGTGGTTGGCTGCCTACTGGCGAACCAAATGCCGTAAATACTGCTCCATGTCGAATGCCCCAGCCTGGCCCGCCTGATGAGGTGGTGGGGGCGCGCCTGCGGCCTGTGGAGCATCACCCTGACCCTGTCTCTGGGTACAGTACTTCTCAATAAAAGCCCGGGTGATAGGCGGCCGAATCACCTTGGTAGGTGCGACGGGGACTCCGAACGACTGGCAGAGTCCTGTGATCAGTGCGGGGAATCCCAGGGCCCTGTTGGACTTATCTGGGTCCAAAGGGTGCCTAGTGGGCGCCATACCTGCAAAAATATAGATGGCATCAGCGATTAACTGAGCCACATGGATGCTCATCCGTGTCAGGATGGCGTACACCAGCTGGCACTTAGGCATGGGGAGGTCGGAATTATGATCGGTGGGCAGGATGTTGCTGAGGAGCAACGTCATCCATATCTGGGTCAGGGTGGTCATATTGGTGCGCATGATTCGCACTCGCCTCCCTGCAGCAGTCCGGGCAAAATCCTGCCCCGGTATACATAGCAGCTGGGCGATGGCCTCCTCATCGAACCCATCAGACCGGTTCCTCCTCTGGCCATACTCGCATTCCTGGCCCTCTTCCAACACCATCGGATATCCCAGGAGCTGGCTGATAGCGTCGGCATCGAACGGGATCCACTGACCCCTAACCCAGGATCTCATGTCACGCACGCCCTCCTCTGTTGGCCAAGCATTGGCATAAAATTCAAGGACTATTTCTGGATCAAACTTGGCCATAGGAGTAACCAGTGGTGCCCACCGCCGGCGCCCTATTTCCTCCTGAAAATCAGTATACTCGTCGTCCCTGAGCTGGACGCGTCGCTCCCGGAGAAACGACCATCCCTTGATGGCTTCGAAGCGCTGCTGGTGTACAACACTCCTAAAGCGGTGACTGTCGTACTCCGGGGCGGAACTAGTTCCTTCGGCCGCCTTGTCCTTCCTGGACCTCTTTGAGACAAGCTTCCTCGGGGCCATTCCTGCGAAGGCAAACATTTGAAAAGTTAGTTTACAAGAAATATAACAATCATTACAAACAAGGGCCAAACAACACTTCTCATGGCACGAGTGTCAACATGCACTTTATAAAATAATCATATTGGGGTCGTGCTATTTTATGACACATACGTATTTGCACACATAAAAATTTTGTGTGAAGCATTTTACGACACCTATCCATGTACATATTTTTTGACAAACCTTTTCATGCTACATCCTATATATATACACACATTTTTTGGAAGGCTTCTTTTGTTACCTACTCACAAATACACATATTTTGAAAAACACTTTTACGCTACCCATCCAACACCTTGTAAGGCACTTCATGCTATATATATTCATATTATGCAAGGCATTTTCATGCTATATATATTCACATATATACATACCGTTGAAAGGTATTTTCCATGCTACCTAGGTGCAAGGTATTCCTCATGGGGCAGCCAAATTTTAAATTCTAATAACAACCTCTCAAACATGTCCTAATATTCATGCCTTTTCACATTCAAAACCAAAACTTAGATTCCCAGGCGTAAGTCATGCTTCCTTGTATTGAAATTAAAAGCTTGGGTTCCTAGGCCTAGAATTGCATTCGGGCACTCATTTTAAATCCTTCATGCTGTCCCTATACATATAAAACAGTCCCACAACCCAAAGCTCCCAAAACCATGCTCATATGTCGTTGAGGCATTTCACCGAGCACTTGGTGGGCGTATGTTTAGGCACGAATATCAAGAGAATGGGGACAATGTGGCATGCGCCATTACTTCAGAATACACCCTAGGCCAAGGCCATCCCTTACAACCCCTCAATTCAACAAAAACAAGCAACAATTTGAGGATAAATCCCTCACGTTTCTTAGCAAACACATGCAATTTAGAGCACCAAAATACATCAATGGAAAGCTAGAAAGCCCAAGAATGAGGTACTTACTTGTTGGAGACGATTAATAGAGCAAAACGGAATCAAAAACGCAAAAAATGGTGACCTAAGGGCTGCAAAATCCGTGAGTCCCGTGAGCTTTCTTTTTTGAATGAGGGGGGGGGGGAAGTTTTTGAATGAAAAAACGTTCCTCCCTTCGTCATTTTTATATTTTGGTGCAGAGGTGGCTCGCCCAGGCGAGCTAACCTGCACCTTTTTTTTTTTTTTTTTTTTTTTTTTTTGAGGGGAACATTGACCATGTCCCCTCCCTTCTCATGGATTAGCATTTTGCCTAACTTGAACTTACTTAGGTTAGAATTAGGCGTTGATTACTTATTTTATTATTACTCTTTTCCTTTTTAAAACAAACAAATAGTAAAAGAAAGCTACAAAATAGAAAGGATACGGGGCTGCCTTGCAGCGACATTCCCTGCTTGTTTCGCACAGAGAAGAGCAACGATCGGTCGGTCGTGACCCCATCCCCGCTTGCGTTCATCCTTAAGTACCTGCAAGTAATAAACAACCAGGTATGGCCAATCTTGGCCGCATCATTACCCTACCTTGACTGGTTTCTGCCATTCATGTTTTGTCTTCACTCCAGAAGGTAGCCCAAGGTGATCCTGCCCTTGTTTTACCACAACAATATACATGCGTATGCGTATGCGTATGCATGAATGTTTTCAAACGCAGAAAATTTAGGGAAAGTTGGTTCAGGTTCAATTCTAATTAAGCGCTTGGGGGATCCCACGAACTGAGCGGAAGGGCTCAGGCGATCACAAATTAACGCAAGGTGTGAAACTAACGTGAGGACTAAAAGCCTCGAATCCACGTTCATTTCTTTGAAAGATTGTAACGAGAGATACAACAGACAGGAAATCCCTGGGGGAAATCCAGAAAACGCATAAAGATACAGAACATGCAGCGACATCCTTAATTGCCCCAGCTTCTAAGCATAATATTGTTTGACGACATCAGAGTTCACGGGTGAAGGTAGCTCTTCGCCCTCCATGTTGGTAAGCACCAGGGCTCCTCCGGAAAAAGCCCTCTTCACAATAAAAGGCCCTTCGTAGTTCGGGGCCCATTTCCCTCGATGGTCCTTGACAGCATGGGACATTTTCTTTAGCACAAGGTCTCCCTCATGGAACTTGCGTAAGCGTACTTTCTTGTCGAATGCACTCTTCATTCTTTGCTGGTATAAGCGCCCATGACTCATGGCTGTTAAACGTTTACCCTCAATGAGGTTGAGCTGATCGTAGCGTGTTTGAGCCCACTCTGATTCCTTTAACCCGGATTCTGCCAAGATCCTTAATGACGGGACTTCTACCTCAAACGGTAACACAGCCTCCATCCCATATACCAATGAGAACGGCGTTGCCCCAGTTGACGTTCGTACTGAAGTCCGGTAACCGTGTAACGCGAATGGGAGCATTTCGTGCCAATCCTTGTATGACACGGTCATCTTTTGGATAATCTTTTTGATATTCTTATTGGCTGCTTCCATGGCTCCATTCATCTTTGGCCGGTAGGGTGTGGAATTGTGATGCTGGATTTTAAACTCCTCGCACATTTCCCCCATCATCTTGTTATTCAGGTTGGTGCCGTTGTCCGTGATAATCTTCCTTGGCAAACCATATCGGCAGATAATCTCCTTCTTAATGAACCTGACCACCACATTCCTCGTGACATTGGTATATGAAGCCGCCTCGACCCACTTGGTGAAATAATCTATCGCTACGAGGATGAAGCGATGACCATTCGAGGCCTTGGGCTCAATGGCCCCGATGACATCTATTCCCCACATGGAGAAAGGCCAAGGGGCGGACATGACATTCAGAGGATGTGGTGGGCATTGACATTATCTGCGAACGCTTGACATTTGTGGCACTTCCTCACATGGACACAACAATCACTTTCCATGGTAAGCCAGTAATAACCTGCTTTTAAGATTTTCCTGGCCATAGCATGCCCGTTGGCGTGTGTTCCAAACGAGCCCTCATGGACTTCTTCGATCATGTGATTTGCCTCCTTGGCATCCACACATCGCAGGAGTGTCATGTCGTGATTTCTCTTATACAGTGTGCCTCCGCTCATGAAGAAACTGGCTGCCAACCTCCTCAATGTCCTTTTATCGTTGTCGGCAATCTCTGGCGGGTATTCTTTGCTTTCGACATATCGCTTGATGTCGTAATACCAGGGCTTTCCGTCCCGTTCCTCTTCCACTTGGCAACAATGTGCAGGTTTGCCACGACACTGAAATTCAATGTAGGGTAGGTCCCCGTGCGGTGTTAGCTGGAACATAGATGCCAATGTAGCAAGTGCATCCGCCATTTGATTTTCCTCGCGGGGAACATGATGGAAGGAGATCTCATCGAAAGTCTCAGCCAACTCCTTGATGTAGGCTTTGTAGGGTATCAGCTTGGGATCTCTAGTTTCCCATTCTCCTTTCAGCTGATGGATTACCAATGCTGAGTCGCCGTACACCTTGAGTAGTTTGACATCGGAGTCGATTGCTGCCTGGACGGCTAGGGCACATGCTTCATATTCGGCCATGTTGTTGGTGCAGTCGAATCCTAGCCTGGCTGTGAAAGGTACACATTGATTGTCCGGAGAGATCAACACTGCCCCAACGCCATGACCTAGAATGTTTGACGCTCCGTCAAACCATACAGTCCATTTGTCCCGATCTTCGTCCAACTTTTCCTCGAACAAGGCCATGATGTCCTCATCCGGGAATTCCGGATGCATGGGCTGGTAGTCGTTAAGAGGCTGTTGAGCCAAATAATCTGCCAAAGCGCTTCCTTTTATCGCCTTTTGTGTGACGTAGACTATATCAAACTCAGATAGCAAGACTTGCCACCGGGCGATTCGTCCTGTGAGAGCTGGCTTTTCAAAGATGTACTTAACCGGGTCCATTTTGGATATCAACCAGGTAGTATGGCTCAGCATGTACTGCCTTAGACGATGGGACGCCCATACTAAAGCACAACACGTTCTTTCGAGCAAGGAGTAATTCATCTCACAGGTCGTGAACTTCTTACTTAGGTAGTAAACAGCGCGCTCCTTCTTCCCGGATTCATCATGTTGCCCCAGCATACACCCCATTGACTCATCCAAGATTGTCATGTACAAAATGAGAGGCCTTCCAGGTACTGGTGGCATAAGCACAGGAGGATTCATTAGGCACTTTTTGATCCTTCCAAAAGCTTCTTGGCAATCCTCATTCCACCGATCAGTTTGGTTTTTGCGCAAGAGTTTAAACAACGGCTCACAAATGGCGGTGAGCTGCGATATGAATCTGGCAATATAATTCAAGCGCCCCAGGAAACCTCGGACTTGCCTCTCTGTACGGGGTTCTGGCATCTCAAGGATAGCCTTCACTTTTTCTGGGTCTACCTCTATCCCTTTCTGGCTTACAACGAAACCAAGCAATTTCCCTGATTTGACCCCAAAGGTACACTTAGCGGGGTTCAACCTTAATTGATATTTCTTAAGCCTTTCGAACAACTTCCGCAGGTTGACAAGGTGTTCTTCCTCAGATTTAGATTTAGCAATTATGTCGTCCACGTAGACCTCGATCTCTTGATGCATCATATCATGGAACAAAGCTACCATGGCCCGTTGATAAGTTGCCCCGGCGTTCTTGAGTCCAAAGGACATCACCTTGTAACAGAACGTTCCCCACAGGGTGACGAAAGTAGTCTTTTCCATATCCTCGGGCGCCATCTTTATCTGATTGTAACCAGAGAAACCATCCATGAAGGAAAATAAAGCGAAATTGGCCGTGTTATCTACGAGGATATCGATGTGTGGTAACGGAAAATTGTCCTTGGGACTGGCCCGATTCAGGTCCCGGTAATCTACACACATTCGTACTTTCCCACCTTTTTTAGGAACTGGTACGATGTTGGCAACCCATTCTGGATACCGAGCGACGGCCAGAAATCCAGCATCAAACTGCTTCTTCACTTCTTCTTTTATCTTCAAGGACGTTTCGGGTTTCATCCTCCTCAATTTCTGTTTTACTGGGGAACACCCGGGATTTAGAGGCAATCGGTGCTGCACAATGTCAGAACTCAAACCGGGCATATCTTGGTATGACCAAGCAAAGATGTCTTGGTAGTCTTTTAGCAGGATTATTAATTCTTCACGGATAGGTGCGGTAATGCCTGTACCTATCTTTACTTCCCTCTTTCCACTGCCAATTCCTAAGTCTATTAGCTCTGTTTCTTCTTGATGAGGCCCCATTCCTTGGTCCTCATGGGCGACCATTCTTTCTAGTTCCGAAGGAAGTCCCACATCCTCATCTCCTTCATCTTCCGTTTGATTCATTTCTTGCTCGAAGTTGATAGACGGGTCCCAGGTATTAGTACCTTCGGGGGACTCGTCATCGAATCTGCCGTTTTAGAAAAAGAAATAAACATGCAAATGAATGAGAATGGGTAGAGACCAGGAACAGATGAAGAAAGATCCTCGTATTATAAATTCAAAAGACACAAAGCCTTAACAAAATGAAAACTCTAAAGCCTAGGCCCAACTATAGAGCTTTTAAAACCGTAAAGGTTTACATTATGCTCGTTGCGTAAATGCCGGGGCGTTCCTCTACTCGCCAATTTCCCAGCTGGAAATCAGGAGGGCATGGTCGGACCAAATCCAAAGTACTTGGAACATCATCTTCACATATCGCGACCACTTGACCTTCGTCTCCCAGACCCGCACTTATAAAGCTTCTATTTATGTGGCAGGGCGGGTTTCCTTCACTTTCTTGTTTCCAACGCGAGCTCTGACCACTGTTCTTCCTTCCCGCGATGCTTCTTTTCATGTCCGCCTGAGTGGGCTTATAGCCTAAACCATACTTCCCACGATTCCCTTGGGTTTTTATCAGACTAGTTATGCCGCCATTGTCTTTGCCTAAACCCATCCCGGGTTCATAACCGTTCCCCAACATAACTCGGGCCATCATTACCGCCGCATCGGACAGACAAGGTTGCCCAAAGAGGGAGTCCACGGAGGAAATGCTGACCACCTCAAAAGACTGGAAAGCGGTTTCTAACGATTCTTCTGCGGCTTCCACATAAGGCATGGAGGATGGGCAGCTTACCAAGATATCTTCCTCGCCTGACACGATGACCAAGTGCCCCTCCACTACGAATTTCAGCTTTTGGTGGAGTGTAGAAGGCACAACCCCCACTGAGTGGATCCACGGGCGCCCCAACAGGCAGCTGTAGGGGGGGTTAATATCCATTATCTGGAAAGTGACTTGACAGGTGTGAGGGCCTATTTGTACTGGGAGATCGATCTCTCCCCTAACCTCTCGGCGAGTGCCGTCGAAGGCCCGAACCACCATTGAACTTGGTTTTAAATGGGAAGCATTGAATGGTAACTTGTCCAAAGTACTCTTAGGCATCACGTTTAAACTGGAACCATTATCGATGAGTACCTTGGCCACGATATGGTCCATACACTTGACTGATACGTGTAAAGCCTTATTATGCCCTCTCCCCTCGGCGGGGATTTCTTCTTCGGCGAAGGCAAGATAGTTGTTGGCAGTGATATTGTTGACCAGCCCTCCGAAGCCTTCTACCGAAATATCTTGGGCCACGTGAGCCTCGTTCAGCACTTTTACTAGCAGAGCCCGATGAGGCTCGGAGCTCATAAGTAACTCTAGCAGCGAGACCCTAGCCGGGGTTTTGTTGAGCTGTTCGATAACCTTGAATTCGCTCTGCTGAATTATCCGAAGGAACTCGCTGGCTTCCTCTAGCGACACCTCCTTTCTACCATCCCTTTTCTCTGGGGGCCCCTTTGCTGGTATATCTTTATTCGAAGCGTGGGGTGCTTCGCCATCTTGTTCCTCCACCACTTTTCCTTTTCCCTTGACGTCGGCGGGTTGGACCGGTAGGTCCGGAGGTGCGAACACACGACCACTACGGGTCACACCACTTAGTCCCGTGATATTTGTTACTTTAGCCGACAGCGAGCTGACGTCAGTGACTTCTTCTTCCTTCTTCTCCGGAGGTGTATATCTCCACGGGACCGCGTGACTATCTTGGTACGGGAAAGGAACAGGTTTGGCCATTAAGGAGTGTCCGGGCTTTTGCGAGGCTGCACTTTTAGTGAAGTATATCACCAAGGGTTTGGGCTTCGCAATACCACTCCCCTCCGTAGATTGCATGCATATATGCTGCTCTTCTCTTCCTTCAATGCCGACTTCTAGTCGACCTTGGTCTATCATCCGTTGTAACAATTCCTCTACTCCCAAACACGTCTCCATGTCATGCATCTCGCCGGGATGTAGCAGACAGGAATCCTCCTTACACCCACTATGGGGAATTACACCTCCCTTTTGTAGGGCCTCAAAGATAAACCTCCTAGGGGTTGCCACATCTCTCAACGGTTTAGACCTGTGGGGCCTATCGGATTCAACTGCATTAACTGCTCCCCCTCCATGATTGGCGAGCGGGTTGGTCCTCACATTGGGCCGATCCTCTTGGAAAGTCAGCCATCCGGCATCCATTAGATGTTGGACCTTGTATTTAAGGGCCTAGCATTTTTCGATGGAATGCCCCGGGGCACCCCCATGGTACTTGCAAGTTGCATTAGGGTCATACCACTTCGGGAAAGGGGGTTCGAAGACCCTTCCGGGAGTTACCACGGCCAAATGATTGGCGATGAGGGATGGTAGAAGATCTTCGTACGTCATTGGGAGCGGGGTGAATTCCGGCAATGGCCTTGGAGGGAAGTTCCTTGTCGTGTTGGAATTACCGGCCGGTCGAGCCGTGTTCGGAGTTGGAACTTGGGGAGCTTCCCTCTGGGTGGGTGCCTTAGGCTGCACGGGTGTTGAACTAGAGGCGTTCCCAGCATGAGCCGAGAAGCTTGGGTGATGTTGCGCGTACTGATGGGTACCATGAGGTGTTTGCTGGGGTTTAACCCATGCGGGTGTTGAAGAGACGGCATGGGCATCTCCTTCCTTCCTTTTTGCCCCTGTTGCCCCGATTCTTTTGGCGTTCACGTTTGTGGAGGAAACGTAATCAAACTTTCCTCTCTTCAATCCAACCTCGATTCTTTCCCCGGCAAACACCAGATCCGCAAAGCTGGACGGCATGTAACCCACTAGCTTCTCATAGTAGAACACTGGCAGAGTGTCTACCATCATGGTGATCATCTTTCTCTCAACCATGGGAGGAGCTACTTGTGCCGCCAAATCCCTCCATCGCTGCGCATATTCTTTAAAGGTTTCACCCTCTTTCTTGAACATATTCTGCAGTTGAGTACGGTCAGGAGCCATATCAGAATTGTACTGATACTGCCTTAGGAAGGCGGTAATCAGATCCTTCCAAGTACGGATACGGGAAGCTTCCAAATTAGTGTACCACACTACCGCAGCTCCGGCCAAGCTATCCTGAAAGAAGTGTATTAACAGCTTTTCATCTTTAGAATGGGCGCCCATCTTACGGCAGTACATTTTGAGATGGTTTTTGGGACAAGTCGTCCCTTTATACTTGTCGAAGTCCGGCACTTTGAACTTCGGGGGAATAACAACATCGGGTACTAAGCAAAGATCCGTCATGTCTGCAAACGGATAGTCCCCAAATCCTTCCACAGCCCTCAATCTTTCCTCAAGGAGATCGAGCTTCCTCCTTTCTTCAGTTGCCGGGGGCGGCCCTTCCATAGACAAAACTATTGGCGATGCTGCGAGGTTGGGTTGAGGCAACGTGCCTGGTGCCGGCCCTTCGGGGATCGGGGGATAAAACTCGACATCCCTCCGAGCATAATCTTGAGGGTCTTTATGGACTTCGTCGGGCTGCTGAGGAGGTTCCTTTTCATGGACGGGAGAAGCAATGTGGCCCGCATCTTCTTGCAAGACGGGTGGTGAATAGTTGGGCGGCAATCCATAAGGGTAAGCCGCTCGGTTGTACCCCAGGTGAGGGCTGCCATCGTGCCCCAGTGCGTCCCTTCCCCGTCCTACTATGTTTGAGGGAGGATGATGCGTAGTTGCCAAGAGAGTCGGGTCTGCTTCGGCAGCCGAACTGACAGCGGCGGCAGTGGCCGCGTTCTTCTCCATGAGCTGCTTCATACCTAACATGGCCTCCATCATGGAGGCCATTTGTTCTTTCAGAGCCGACATGTCGGCTTTCATCTGTTCCTGTGTCTCCTCTTGATCACCCATCGTTCTAGATTTGGATCTGGTGCGATAGGGATCCCTTGCGGCGCGTTTAGTTATGGTGTTTTCCCTAAAAAACCAAACGTGAGGAGTGGGTAAAGAAAGAAAATGCATGCTAGAGATGAGATGTAGGAGTGATTTGATTTGCACAAGCTTTTTGGAGTAGAAACATGGGACCAACTCATTTTATTTCAAAAAGGAAGTCATATCTAGTCAAGTTCTTAGAGACCATACAAGTTTCCTAACGATTTCTAATTATGTGGGCCATTAAGTCTATCATATGCTGACAATAGCCGAGAAGCCCATGAATCTCTTCGGGGGCGGAGTAGGTGTCTGCCATCGCCTTGGCCTTGGCTAACAATCGGGGAAGTTCTTGACTCCCGTTCAAGGTAAGAGCGAACCGATCCATCCACATGGTTGCCTCTTGGTGTAAAGAGTCGATCACCCTTCCTCTAGCCTCTTTTTCCGCATACACTCGGGCATACTCATCCGCGATTCTATGCTCGTGGGCCGTGGCTAGACCTAACTCTTCTTGGTACTTGGCGATGATAGCTAACATGTTGGTCTCTGTTTCGCATAAACGCTGAGACAAGCTTCTTTTGGACCTTGAACAAGCCATCAACTCCTCTTTCAGAACCATGCTATGTGCTCGCGACTGGTCCCTTTCTTCCCTTCGCAACTTGAGTTCATTATTGCTACCCCATAGAGCTCCGCGAAATTTGTTCCGGCCATACTCTTCCTTGCGAGCCCTCTTGGTCTCTTGTTCAAGGGCTTTTGCGGTAATTGCATTCTCTTCCCGTAACCCGGCGCACTCCTTCCGAATGTGTGTAGCAGCCAACTTGAACTTCTCCTTGGCGAGTTTTGCCTTTCCTAACTCGCTTTTGAGAGCTTGGACTTCCTCGTCCTCTTCCGGTGCTTCAAAATTCTCTTCACTGACGACTTTTAACTTGGCGAGCCAATCTAAACCTCGTATGCGAACTTTCAGCCATTCGTGGTACCCACCAATGATGCCATTACGAATGCCTCTAAGCTCTTGATCTTTCCTTAACGGGGTTTCCCATGCCTTATGGATTCTTTGTATAGTCTTGGAATTTTGTGCGCCGAGATCCCTCACAAGGAAAGGAGACATGCTTCCTTCCGTCGGTGCTCCCCTCATGGGGTACCCTAGTTGTCTTATAGCGAGCGTGGGATTGTAATTAATACAACCCCTCGTTCCTACCAGCGGAATGTTTGGGTATCTTCCACATGAGAAAAGGACTCCTTCTTTTCCTTCCTTCCATCGGGGGAACCAACTGATTGTTCTACCTCCTATCCCGGCCAAGAGCTGGTCCCAATCTATTCTCCTCTTTTCAGTACATGAGCGATGGCTCAAGAGCGGACATGGATGTCTTGTGTCTTGTTGGAACAAGTGTGAAACCAACCAAACACAGAGGGCGGGTAAGCAACAGATGATCCGTGCGCTACTCTTTTCGCACCTTCGGTCAAATGTGTCAAATAGATCTGCCAAGACAGCTACCACCGGACTTTCCTTGCTATGGTGGTAAGCAAGGAAAGCGTCGATTGCTGCTAGGTCTATCAAACCATCCACGTTTGGAAAGAGGACGACCCCAAAAATTAGCAAAGCTAACACATCCATAAACGGGACCCAGTCTCCTTGATT
This sequence comes from Glycine max, assembly GCF_000004515.6. Taxonomy (NCBI): domain Eukaryota; kingdom Viridiplantae; phylum Streptophyta; class Magnoliopsida; order Fabales; family Fabaceae; genus Glycine; species Glycine max. The sequence goes on along the minus strand of NC_038255.2, from coordinate 1,689,176 downwards.
GGCCATACCCCTCGCCTTGTCTTCTAGGTACTTCTGTGGCAGGCCCGCTATACCGTTCCGAGTCTGTTTTATGCGGTCCAAACCTCTGGCTGAATCCTTGACCACAGTTGCAATTCTGCTCAAAGAGGGGAGACACCCGGAGGAAAGATATGGTTTCCTTCCCCCGAGAGGACATCCCAGAATTTCCTCAAATTCTTCAATGGTTGGTACTAATTGGAAGTCCCCGAATGTGAAGCATCTCAAGGGCTGGTCGTAGTATTGGGTAAGTGATGCAATGGCTTCCATGGACACCTCTGCTATGGTCAACTCTAAGATCTTTCCGTAAGTCTTGCGGAAGGCTTGCATTTGGAGGGGTTCCATCAACCGCCCTAATTCCTTGATGCTGGTGGTATCTGGGCTTTTGACCTTGACTTGGTAGAACCTCTTGCCGGTTTGATTCGTTCCCATGCTTACTAAAGTGAGATAAAAGCTGGTGCAAATCAAAACTCCGATATCTCATGGGTGGAATGGATGAATGCATGATGGAATGCATATGACACAGATGCAATCTAGGAATGCGGGGGTCCGGGGAATTTGTCCCCTTCTCAGATACGACGTCTAGGGGTAGCAAAATGCCCCAACGCACGTTTTTAAGAAGGCGACACGGACCCTCCGTTGGATCAAGACAGAACCCATATGCAATGCCTATGCAAAAGACACAATGCGGGAACGTGCACAGTATGACAATATTTACCGAACATAAGCAAAAGGGTATATGATACTCATGCATGGCAGTGTGAAAAATGGCACGCAGCGTGTCTGCTCGTGCCCCTATTTAAGGGACCTATAAGGGAGAGAACTAACTAGGCATCTAGTGATAACCCCAAGGTAGTCATATCTCTCTTGATGGTTTCTAGAGGTATCATCCCCTTTGAAGAACATATTGTAGCAGTAGGGACTACTAGCAACAATAGGTTTTCAAAGAGAAAAGCTCTAGATGAGGGTTCACTGTAATCAAGCAAGTCGGAGACCTAGCATGATCACAGATTCACCTCCACTCCTTATGCTCCCATGAACCCGGGTATAGGGCCCTTTTTCACTCACAGTGTGTGCAAATAGTGTTGGTGTTTGTGTGCATCAAATGAATAAATATTTACCCCATGCATACATTTAAAACGCACTAAAAGCAACAAAGAGTTTATATACACAAGAACATAATGAAAGGAAACCAACAAAGGAGAAAGTCATGATAAAACATTGCACAAGATTAAATGGCCTAACTCTCTAAAAAACAGTCCCCAGTGGAGTCGCCAACTGTCGCAACCTACCCTTCGGCGGGAGGGCGACGCGTGACTCGCGGGATGCGTGTTCCACGAAAGGAATCCGCGCGGAGTCGCCACCAACGTTTATTTGAGGAAAACGTCGGAAAAACCGGAAAAGACGCGATCTACGAACTTTTAAGTGAAAGGTTCGGGAGTTGTATTTACGCACGGGGAAGGTATTAGCACCCCACACGCCCGTCCCAAGGGACGGCAGCCTTTAATCGAATGTGCAAACATGACTTTGATTTTTATGTTCCCTTTTATGTTCTTATATCCTTTATATCCTCTTTATATCTTTCTTTTTTGTGGTCGACAAGGGTGTTTCCCTTTGCTCCTACGTATTCCTCAATTTGGGATGAGAAAATCAGACCTACGTAGTTCTTTTTTATCAAATGATTCTTTTTTTTTACTTAAGCGGTGATCATTTTAAGGCGTTGGACCTTAAAAATGATCCATTTTCATTTAGTGAGAAATTGAAATGACAAATTTTAAAAGCCTATTTTTGTGGACGAGCTTGACTAGGCGAGTTGATTTTAGCCTTAGTTTCACTTTAGTTATTAATCAATTCGATTAAGAATGAGAAATCCCAAAGAGAAAACGTCCGATTGATTTTCCGCTTTATTTTACTAAAAGATGTCTTTTTGATTATTATATTATTTTTTACCTCTTTTTGATTTCCAACGTGGTTACGGCACGACCGAACGGTCGGAATCGATTTTAACCAAAGTTAATGGATAATACAATTCAAACGTTCGGTGAAAATTTATTTTATTTTTAAGTTAAGCGAGAAACGACTTAAGTAAAACGGCTTAAGCACGTCAACAGGGGGTATAAAAAGTAAACAAAACGAGAATAAAAATGCACGAAACACAATGTGGACCACTACGGGTACATAGAATGAATCGAAAAGCTTGGTTCGAGGTACTTACCCGTTGAAGATCGAAGAACGATGAAGAACGGATGAAGAACGTCGAAGAACGGTTGAAACCTTTGCGAGATTCCTCACGGAAAACGTTACGGAAACGTTTCGGAAGCGCCTCGGCTTAGATTTTCTTCACGGAAACAATTTTTCCAAGCAATTTCCAAAGAGAGAGAAGTGCCTAAGGGGCTGGGATCCTTTTCTTCTTGCTTTCCTCCCCTATTTATAGCAAAATAGGGGAGGTGGTTGCCGCCCAGCTCGCCCAGGCGAGCTCAGCTCGCCCAGGCGAGCAGGGTTGCTTCCTCCAGAAGCAACCGCCTTCTGGAGGAATCTTCTGGAGGGCCCAAATGGGCCTGGGTGCTATTTGCACCCCCATTTTTACCAAGTTCACCCCCCTCTGCTGTTTTTTTTGGTGATCCCTTTTTTCGTAAAGTTACGGAAACTTACGAATTTCGTAACGATACTTGTTTTCTTTCCGTAATGTTACGGAACCTTGCGAATTACATAATCATCCCCTTTTTGACTTACGGAATGTTACGGAATCTCACTTAATTATGCAACGATGCTTCCTTTTGATTTCCGGTGTGTCACGGAAACTTACGGATTGTGCATCAATATTTTTTTTGGTTTTCCGGCATGTCCTGAAATTTCACAAATTGCCTAATGATGGGTGCCAAGCACCTCACGAGGACCAAAGAATGGTCGCACGTCATCGAGCAAAGGTTCCCGGACGAAATTAGGGTATGACAGAAATTTTCGACGGATATACATCCGTCAGAAATTTCTCACGGAAGAATTCCGTTGGAAATTTTCGATGGATATGTTTGTTAGAAATTTTCGATAGAAATATCTGTTGAAAAATTCATTGGAAATATTTATATTTTATGAATAATTTTTTATTTCATGTTTTTTATTTTATTATTTAGTATTGATAATTTAAGAATTATTTTTTGTATTTATATTATTTAACATCAAAATTTTAATTAACAAAATACTCAAATTCATAAATTCAAAACAAATAGTAAAATAGATCATAAGTTAAATTGTTAATAAATCTAAAAGTAAAACACAATGTAATATGTTAATAGTAATTTTGTGTTGCTAAGTGAGCAATCGAAAGATTAAATGGGAGAGTGTCTATGCTGGTCATCATCTTGTTACTGGTCATTTGGTTGGTCATTGTCTTATTATTGTTATTGTTGTTGTTGGTCCTAATGCTGCTGTTGAGGTTGTTGATGTTCATGAATAATGTTCCTCGCTTTAGGGCGTAGGAACTAAAGGACAACTGACTGAAATACATACATCTCCTCCTTTGATTGACGAAGTTCTTCCCTTAGTTGATTAATCTTTGTGACATCTTGAGGGGGATTGTAAGATCCTTGCATATGTCGCATGAAGTTCTCATCTCCACATTTATAAATATGAGCAAGGTCTCCAATACTGTAAAGACGTCCCTTACACTTTGGTCTCGCAGCTGCAACCCAACACCGATGGAGTCTTTGTTCTTTAGCAGGGTCTAAAAGAGTGAATTGTGATTCTCCAACACTTGATGCAGTATCAAGCCTAACTTAGGATAGTCTAGCCTCAAATTCTTCCTGTCATTCATAAATAGTTATTATTTAATAAATATAATAAACATTTTAAAGAGTAAAAAACATGGAAGATAATGACCTCACGTGTCTGCCTAGATCTATCATCGACAAATTGGCCAATATCTTTTCATAAATGAGTTTGCTGAAAGACCTCATCTATGTATGCAGATCGACCAAACTCTTGTGACTATTATTAACAAACATTATAAAATAAACATTAAGAAGTAAATTAAACAATACAAAGAAATATGTATTATAATTTTAATGTACATACCAAGCGAATGACGTGATCCCGAATGCTGATAGAACCACCTGTGTGCATACATCCACCTTTTTAGATGTCTAATTTTTTTTTTTTTTTGCCTATGCACACTTGGAAAGGTTCCCAGGTGCATTCCAATGTGATAACATATCGTTCCATACATGATCTCTAATCCAATATGGCCTTTTATTTTCATTTCAGACATCCCTAAACATCTCAAAAAGTCTATGAGGGCCTTTCGAGTTAAAAACTTTCTTAATTTCATTCTCTTCCTTAGGTCTCCAAACCAATTTTCTCTAAAGAATGACAAAGTTATGAAATGCTACACAATTAACAAAATACCAATTTTACAATTTTAGATTAAATAAAACAAAATCAACATCACTATCCATTTCAACCATTGAACTAATTCATTAATAGAATGATAAGTTACCTTAAAACGCTAGAAAAAAGTTCCTGATGATCTTTTGGAATTGCTCCCCATGTAGGCCATGAGTGACCAAATTGTTGTCTAATAGACAGTGTGACAGCCTTTGCCGCAACCTTAGATGGATGAAACCTAAATAAAAAGAATAATTCATGAAAAAGTAAAAGATCAAATGATGTATCATTTATAATGAACAATAATGTAAATTTTGTAATACTTACGCTCCATTGATAAGAGTAATCATAAGGCGATCATTCAGGGGGGGGTCTTCCATGGCCAAATTTGGAACTTCTTCATCAGTAGGCATGTTGGCTATAGCCAGGGATGGGGATGGTGTGGATGTAGGTATACTAATAACAAACATTATAATTGACTAACAAACATCAATATCGATCTAATCCTCTTCAGAATTGTAAACTTCAAAGTCATCTTCTAATTCTCCTTCATTGTCTTGTTCAATATTGTTTGATTCTCCATTTAAATTATTTGATTCTTCTTCATTTGGCAACAGATTAGCAAGATCCATTTCTTCAACTTAAATCTTGCAATTAAGAAATACTTTCAACTTCAATGACTTTGTTGACATGTGACATTTCCTTTACTTGGTAAGACACATCATCTTGTACATGATTGGATTTTGTAACCCCTTGGCTTTGTTTTAATTGCAACACACCAACCACGCTTGTCCCTTCTTGTTGTTGGATATGACACATAATACACTTGCCTTACATTATGTACACTGATAAATGGGTCAAACAAATTATATATCTTTTATCCATTCAAATTTCCACAGTGTCATATTTAGGATCAACAACTCTTATTCTTTTACTCATTGGATCAAACCAATGACCATAAAATAATACTACTCGCTTAGGATAACTTTTAGTATTATACTCTAACTCATATATATGTTGAATGATCCCATAAAAAATATATGAGCCTCCTTTGTAAGGTCCTGTACGGGAACTCTACTATTTATCGTTTTCTTTCTCTCAGTCTATGTTTGAGTATGAAATTTGTATCCATTGACAAAGTATGTGTGTCATTCTTCAACGTAACTCATAGGATCATACGATAAATCCTTTAAGTCTTAGTTTTTCATATTTATAAATTCATTTATAACCTACGAATATAAAAAAAGTATGAACAGTTATATTTTATTTACCATAAAATAACAAAATAAAATAAACGATAAAATAGAAATTGACAGTTTAAAACCAACATATTTTTTTTCTAACGATTGTTAAACTGCAACAAATTTGTTGCTAAAGTGACAATTTTTGGCACCAATCACTACAAAAAATTATGGGAGTATCCGTGCCTTCGCACAGGTTACATTTGTTCTCACGCTTATATATTAAAAGAATTTGTAATGTATTCTATTATATATTATATAAATAATAAAATACCGGATAAGAATTAAACAAGGCATTAATTTTGGTAGGCGTATCTTAATAAAAAAAAATATAAAGTTTTGCTTTTTTATTTTTTTTGTTTTTATTGAATATATAAAAGTTTTGCTTTAGTCACAATTCTGTCGTGTCTTAAGATCCACGGCATTTAAATTTTGATATGCCTTCTCTGGCCATTAGATTCCCACATTTACACCTTTAATATATATATATAAGTGCTGGTTAATTAGGCCGAGGTGAAAGGTGTAAACATGTGCAAAATGCGCGTGGATCAGAACCATACTATTGTTAACACGAAGAAGAAGAAGAAGAAAAATGGGTCAATTAGATCCATTTTCATGCATGCTGATAGCCTAGATTGGTTTTTAATGGTTTTGGGTGTCTTTGGAGCCATGGGTGATGGCTTCACCACCCCTATCTCGGTGTACATCATGAGCGGAATCGTGAACAATGTTGGTGGTGTTTTAAAAATGACACCAAGTACTTTCATCCACAACGTCAATAAGGTTCTCTCTCTTTGAAACCATGACCTGTAGCTCAACACACATGCAGAGTGGCTTATTGGGTTTACTTTATCAATCTTATGCAGTATTCACTGGCGTTGACATACTTGGCTTGTGCATCCTTTTTTGCTTCCTTCCTCGGTGAGTTTCAATTTTGTTATGGTTTTAATTTTCATTGGATGTGCATGCATGTTTAATTAGCAAAGATTAATATGAGTTGAGGTATATATCAAATTGAAAAATATTTCTCGTTTTAAGAATATGTGAAGTTTAAATTTGTATACGTATTATACAATTATACATAGTGAAGATTAAAAATCGTTTAGTGGTCACTTTATTACTTTAGAAATGTGTTTTTCTTTTAAATTTGACTATTTGAACATGATCTAATGTTTTATATTTATAGTTCTCAATTTCTTATAATGAGAAGGGTTCTCGTTTACAGTATGCATCCAGATTAATTCGGGGAAAAATAGGTTTTATTTAGGCATGCTACTAAAAAAATATTATATTTTCAAGAGTCCGTTCAGCTATATTTTTTTAAAATATTCTAATTAATTTTTGGCTTAAATATATTTTACTTTTGTGATAAATTAACGAATTTCATTTTAAATTTTCAATAATTTTTTTTATCGTTAAGTAATTAATAAAATAAAAATTATATTTTCTATCCCTATTATTTTATTTTAATTCTAATATATATATATATATATATATATATATATATATATATATATATTAATTTCTTATAATATTTTGTTGATTTTATATTAGTTTCTACAACAAGTATTTGATAATAACTAATGAAAAATAATATACATATTTTAGAATGATAAAAAATAATTTTTTTATTTTATTTAAGACTTAATAAAAAAATAATATATTAGAGATTTAAAATAAAATTTATTAATTTATCAGGACTCAACTATTTTTAAGTCATGAATTTTTTAAAATAAGTTAATCTAAATAAATATATTTCTTGCATTTGAATGAACCATGGAACTAATAGTATACATTATTGCCTTTACTTTGGGGAATTTTAGAGGGTTATTGTTGGACAAGAACAGGTGAAAGACAAGTTGCAAGAATGAAAGTTAAGTATTTAAAAGCAGTGCTCAGACAAGATATAACATACTTTGATTTGCATGTCACAAGCACGTCCGAGGTTCTCACATGTGTCTCTAGTGATAGTTTCGTCATTCAAGATGTTCTCAGTGAAAAGGTGTAAGAAAAATCTCAATTTTATTTTATTTTGAGTAAAAAGTCAATCTTAGTCTTTAAATTTATATCTTAGAATCATTTAGTCCATGAAACTATAAAAAAATTAAATAAGTTCTTGAATTTTATTACGATTTCAATTAAGTCCTTCAAATTTATTAATTCTTTCTTATTTTGATCCTAAATGTTATTATTATGGTTATGTTCTTAATTACTTGGTAACAAAATGAAAAAAAAAAGTAAATTTAGGGACTTAAATCAAATTCTAACAAAATTCAGGGACTTAATTATTTTATTTATTTTAAGGACTTAAATGACATCAAGCTACAAATTTAAGGATTAAATTGTTTAATCTTTTAATTTTGTATATATGTTTTTTGAATTTGTGATTTTTAATTACATTTGTAACATATTTGTAAACTAGCAGGTTCCAAATTTTTTGATGAACTTCTTTAGGTTCCTTGGAAGCTACATAGTGGCTTTTGCTTTGTTTTGGAGATTGGCCATTGTGGGGTTCCCTTTTGTGGTTCTTCTTGTGATCCCTGGTTTGATTTACGGGAAAACTATGATAAGGTTGGCTAGAAAGATCAGAGAAGAGAGTAACAAGGCTGGTACAATAGCAGAACAAGCAATATCTTCCATCAGAACTGTTTATTCCTTCGTGGGGGAAAGCAAGACCATAAATGCTTTCTCTGATGCTCTACAAGGCTCTGTTAAGTTGGGGCTGAGACAAGGCTTAGCTAAAGGTTTAGCCATTGGAAGCAAAGGTGCTGTGTTTGCTATATGGTCTTTCATGTGCTATTATGGAAGTAGATTGGTCATGTACCATGGTGCTAAAGGAGGGACTGTATTCGCAGTTGGATCAGTCATATGTATTGGTGGATCGTAATTATACCTACCCTTTATCTCACTCCATTCAATTCAGCTTAAAACTTAAAAGTGTCATAATTTAATTTATAGTATTTGATTTTCCTAGAATGAGTTAAGGTAAAGTAAATAATATCAGTCTTTGCTGATGAGAAAATAAATTGTTGGTAATTTATTATATCTATGATTTGTTATGCATTCATATGTACACAATATTAAACATTTCTAAATTTTTTAATCAATGATTAAAATTACTTGTTTTACTCTCAAAGTCATTATTTACTTTACATGAGACAAATCCTAATTGGTAAGACCAAGTTATGTTTCGTAATAACATTTTTTTTTCTTTTTTGTGAATTATAGGGCATTAGGTGCTAGTTTATCTGAGTTGAAGTACTTCACAGAAGCATGCGCTGCTGGGGAACGCATAATGGAAATTATAAAAAGAGTTCCCAATATTGATTCCGAAAATATGGCTGGGGAGATTCTAGAGAGGGTCTCAGGAGAAGTGGAATTTGATAATGTGAAATTTGTGTATCCATCAAGGCCAGACAGTGTTATTCTGAATGATTTCTGCCTAAAGATTCCAGCAGGGAACACAGTGGCATTGGTTGGAGGAAGTGGGTCAGGAAAGTCCACTCTGATTTCACTTTTGCAAAGATTTTATGACCCAATTGAGGGAGAGATACGTCTTGATGGTGTGGCTATTAATAGGTTGCAACTCAAGTGGTTTAGGTCTCAAATGGGTTTGGTTAGCCAAGAGCCTACTCTTTTTGCAACTAGCATTAAGGAGAATATACTTTTTGGAAAAGAAGATGCCAATGAGGAAGACATTGTTGAGGCTGCCAAAGCTGCCAATGCTCACGATTTCATTTCGCAGTTGCCACAAGGATACAATACCCGGGTGAGTGCATGGGAATTTTTTTACTACACACTTTTATTATAATAGTTACACATGGTTTTGTATTTTTCTTATTTTTATTTTTAAAAAAATTGTGTTTTAGTTCCCATTAGGTTAAATATAGTCAGGGTTCTTGTACTTTTATATTATTGAATTTGGTCTTAAACTTTAAAAAATTATGTTGATTTAGTCTCTCTTAACTTTAAAATATGAGAGTTCTAAGAGAGGAGGGGCAAATCCACATTTTTTTTTTGAAGTTTAAGAACCAAGGGTGTGATAGGGAGTTTGGTGGTATGGTGGAAATAGAGCTTGGATGGATTTTATGAGAAGAAAACAGGCCTCCCAAAGACTTGGGAACGTCTTGGTCAGTAGTAGAAGTGGAGGGAAGGAGAGAGCTTCTATGTGTAGAAAGAAAGATTTTACGTTTAAATAAATGGGATTTAGGGTTTCTAGAATTTTTTTTTCATTTAAATTTGTAATAATGAATAAAATTTGAACCCCCCTGATGCACAACATTTGGAGAGACAATGAAAAGGCTTAATTAAAAATTTAGTCGAATTGGAGTAGGGTTAAAACACTTTGATTAAGTTGTAGGTAGTATGTTTAACCGTTTTTTGTAAAATTTTCACATTAACTAAGTATAATGTGTATCATTAAGCTACATAAGACAAATTAAAGGTAGAATGATAATGTACAGAATTACTCTTCATATAACATGCATCGACACTAGATAAAATAAAATAAAAAATTCTGAAATGGCAAAATCACTTCAATTTTTCACAAAAGTTAATTATGATTAATAACGCTTTCCATATTTTTTTTACTGAACACTGTTCATATTAATTTATTTGATATATTTGATTTTGTATGATCACAATAATTAGTAGTATATGCTACTGTTTGTTTTACAACAGTCTAAATTTTAAATGAATGAATACCTGAAACTTACAAAATTTTTAATTAGTTCAATTTTATGTTCTAATCTAGGTATAAAATAGTTTTATACTGTCATCTAATCATAAATCACTGTTTAAATAATTATTTTAAAAGTTAATAAATTTATCTCATATCATAAATTGTGATTAAATAATTATGAAAGATTTTTTTACACTTTCAGTTCTTTTTTTTTTATAAATCAATACAACTTTTTCATAGATAATAATCATAGTTTGAATGTCTAAACATATATCCCTTATCCTTAAAATATTTATTGATTTAGAATCACTTGTTTAAATAGCATAGAGAATCAATATTATTTATTATAAGCTGGTACAAATTTGTTTGCAATAAAAATTTCATGTTAGGTTGGAGAGAAAGGAGTTCAAATATCAGGGGGGCAAAAACAGAGGATTGCTATTGCACGAGCAATAATAAAAAAACCCCAAATCCTTCTTCTAGATGAGGCAACAAGTGCACTAGACTCCGAATCAGAACGCAAAGTGCAAGAAGCTCTTGATAAAATTGTTCTGGATCGAACTACCATTGTCGTAGCTCATCGCTTATCCACAATAAGAGATGCACATGTCATTATTGTTTTGGAGAATGGGAAGATCATAGAGATGGGTTCTCATGGTGAGCTCACACAAATTGACAATGGGCTTTACACATCTCTTGTTCATTTCCAACAAATTGAGAAATCCAAAAATGACACACTCTTTCACCCTTCTATTTTAAATGAAGACATGCAAAACACAAGTAGTGATATTGTAATTAGTCATTCTATTTCTACAAACGCAATGGCTCAATTTTCTCTTGTTGATGAAGATAATGCCAAAATAGCCAAAGATGATCAAAAGCTCTCACCTCCTTCATTTTGGAAATTGTTAGCATTGAATCTGCCTGAGTGGAAACAAGCATGTTTGGGGTGTTTGAATGCAACGTTATTTGGTGCAATTGAGCCATTGTATGCATTTGCAATGGGCTCCATGATATCAATTTTTTTCCTCACAGATCATGATGAGATTAAAAAGAAAGTTGTTATCTATTGTTTATTTTTTATGGGATTGGCTGTGTTTTCATTGGTTGTTAATATCATCCAACATTATAGTTTTGCTTACATGGGAGAATACTTGAGCAAAAGGGTGAAAGAAAGCATGCTTTCCAAGATACTCAATTTTGAAGTTGCATGGTTCGATCAGGACAAAAATTCCACCGGTGTGATTTGCTCTAGATTAACTAAAGAAGCCAATATAGTAAGTTTTTATTATTTTCATCTAAACATTTCATGAAATGTTGCATGCTACTTTTTTTTTTTTTATGTTTTATCAATGTTGAAGAAAAATGGTTATAGTAGGATTTAGAAAAGTACAGTTAAAAAATGTGATGTGTACAAAAGCTTGAATTGTTTGATATTAAAATCTTAAGAAGAATTTGTTGTCCTTTTTGTTTTTATTTTCTTTTTTTTTATATTTATAGTTGTACTTCCTTCTTTTCTGTTACTAGCAAACCAACCTCTATAGACAACATAACATTTTTATAACTTTTATTTTATGAGTTATTGTGTTTGACATTTTTGTTGGGTCCTATGTTTTTTTAGTTTTGCATTGAGTACTTCATTGTCAACTTTGATTCAGATTCAAATTTTACTTTCTATTTTGAAAGTGTCTTTGTTAATATATGCTATTTTACAATATACAGGTTAGGTCTTTAGTGGGAGATAGAATGGCTCTGTTGGTACAAACTATTTCAGCAGTGGTGATAGCATGCACAATGGGCCTAATCATTGCATGGAGATTTGCCATTATATTGATTGTTGTTCAACCTATTGGCATTGCAAGTTTCTACACAAGACTTGTACTCCTCAAGGGTATGTCTAAAAAGGCTATCAAAGCCCAAGATGAAACTAGCAAAATAGCTATTGAAGCTATTTCTAACCTTCGAACCATCACTGCCTTTTCCTCACAAGACCAGGTCATAAAAATGTTAAAAAAGGCTCAAGAAGGCCCAATCCGTGAAAATATTAGACAATCATGGTTTGCAGGCATTGGGCTTGGATGTGCTCGAAGCCTTACAACTTTCACTCGGGCTTTAGAATATTGGTATGGTGGAAAGCTTGTTTTCGATGGCTATATTACTTCAAAACAATTATTTCAAACATGCTTAATATTGGCAAATACAGGTAGGGTCATAGCAGATGCTAGTAGCCTTACTAGTGACGTTGCAAAAGGGGCAGATGCCATTGGCCTAGTTTTCTCAATCTTAAACAGAAACACAAAAATAGATTCTGATGAAATGACTGCATACATGCCCCAAAAGTTAATAGGCCATATAGAATTTCAAGATGTCTATTTTGCATACCCATCAAGACCCAATGTGATGATTTTCCAAGAATTCTCAATCAAAATTGATGCAGGTATATCCACAGCAGTGGTAGGACAAAGTGGGTCTGGCAAATCAACTATAATGGGCTTAATAGAGAGGTTTTATGACCCACTTAAAGGGATAGTAATGATAGATGGAAGAGACATAAGGTCATATCACCTTAGGTCACTAAGGAACTACATTTCACTTGTGAGCCAAGAGCCAACACTTTTTAATGGGACCATAAGGGAAAACATTGCATATGGAGCATTTGATATGACTAATGAAGTTGAGATCATTGAAGCAGCCAGAATAGCTAATGCTCATGACTTTATTGCAGGCATGAAGGACGGTTATGACACATGGTGTGGAGATAGGGGAGTTCAATTATCTGGGGGGCAAAAGCAGAGGATTGCAATAGCTAGGGCTGTGCTAAAAAACCCAAAAGTGTTGCTTTTGGATGAGGCTACTAGTGCACTTGATAGTCAATCAGAGAAGGTGGTTCAAGATGCTTTGGAACGAGTGATGGTAGGAAGGACGAGTGTGGTGGTGGCTCATAGGTTGAGCACTATAAAGAATTGTAATCGAATTGTTGTGTTGAACAAAGGGAGGGTGGTAGAAGAAGGGACCCATTTGTGTTTGTTGTCTAAAGGACCAAGTGGAGTTTACTACTCTATGGTGAGTCTTCAAAGAAGTGCAACAACCACTAGTGCTATTGATAATGAATTTTCCATTAACTAAATAAACCAAACCAATGTTGAGATTATTATTTGACCACCTTTTGATTTTGTAAGAAAAATAAAGAGATGAATACAAAGATGATGTTCCATAACTTAGTTTTAACTTGTAAGTTGTATGTTATCTTTCCTACCATAAAAGTAATAAAGTTACATATTCATATCATATTTCTTTTGAATCATTATACTTAAATGCATTTAAAAAGGATTCTAAGGGAGGGGCCAAGACCCCAGCTTTTCCCCCTTGGATATGTTCTTACTGATCTTTCTGTAGACTTAATTGTAATATACTAGGATGAGAGCTCATGCAATGTAAAGATAAATTGATTAAGCTTTCGAATATTTAGTTGTATTCTCTGTTTTCTGCTAACCATTATATTTTGTATCAATTATTTTTAATTTTGTAGAATTAGAAATAGATAATGTAATTAGAAGTAAATTTAACTGTTTTGGTATCTGTACTTATGCACATAATGAAAGTCTCAAATTATATTCAAATGGTTACCAATAGAGAGCAAGTATACTGTCTAAATCAAAGAAAAATGCTCTTCAAAAACATCGTTTGCCATCATTACCTTAATTCTGTTGCAAAATTCCACCTCTCTTATTTTTGTCTTCCTCATGTTATTAATAGAAAGTTTTAAAAAATATCCTTAAAATCCATTTTTAAAAGAATATAAACGGAAAATATCATTCTTTTTTAAGAATGCATAATTTTTTATTATAAATTCATTTTTACCACCATATTTTTGTCATATTAAAGTGAAATTATCCACGGAACGAATAATCACTATCTGAAAAGGAATAATGAAAATCTAAACAAATTGATATAATAAGAAAAGGGTAGTTTTATTTCTGTTGAGTCCACAACTGCATCCTACTACATATACTAATATTTATTCAGCCGAAAAAAAAACATAAACTAACATTCATAAGGATTATACTAGAGAAGGTCAAACACTTAACATCGGTAACGACATATGCACTGATTCAATTCATTGCAGAAATGAATTGCTGTGTCTCCATATTTTTGGATGCACGTATCGGTAAAACAACTTTCTTCACAATAATCATATAATTTTACGTCACAAATTTTTGCTTCTGTTACTTTCAACGATCCTTCATTTCCTGTGTCACATACAAGTACACAAAATTCAATAATATATCGTGAATTGAAAATCAAAAACATATTTAATGGAAAAAATGAATTTTTAAAACTGGTTATGCTTAAAAGAGTGAGTAGCTTGAACAAATGAAAAGTAAAACTTACCAATTCCAATGTAAACAACAAGTAGAAGAAGCAGAAATGAAGAGAGGACCTTCATCTCCTTGCTTCAATTTATCCTTCCCAATGGGTTGATATGAAACTATATAAAGCACGTATGTCTAATTACATATAAAGGAAATACATTTTGATATCTGTTTTTTGTGTAAGACCATTTTATCCTTTAGTAATTACACACTGTCTGTATAGAACCTTTAACAAATTTATCGTACTAAATTGACATTGTAGTTAAAACAAATAACACCTAAATCCAACACATTAATTAAGTGACAAAATAATGTATGTTTTAACATACAATATCAAGTATTTTAAATAATTTATGCCACTAATTATGTTGAAACGCTTATGTTAATTTATCCAAAACTTCTATTTTCCTTCCGTTGGTCAGCTAATAAATGTTCTGGGAGGTTGACAAGGAAACAAATCTAGATCAAATATCCCTAAAGATTTCAGTATCAGCAGGTCATGTATCTTGGAATGTTTCTTTTTTACCTTGTATAAATAAATTATATAAAACAGTTTTTAACAATATAACAACGGGATAGTTGGAAGAATTCCAAACGTCTGCTTTTATTTAACTTTTTTATTATATTTTATTTTGTAATTTAATTTTTTTACCTCATAATATGTTGTGATTTTTATGCGGTCTATTTTGTTATTAGACGGGAATATATTTTAAATTATTTTCAAACTAAATTCCCAAACATTTAAATTAAAATATAAATATATAAATTAAAGTAAAGATACCTTTGTCCCCTAATTCTTTCATTCTACAATTATAAAAAAAAATATTATAGATGAATTGTACCCCGAAAAAATTATTTATTCATTGTTTCAAACTTTAGAGATTTATTATATGTCCCTAGAAAAACTAATAAATATCCGGAGATAAAAATAAAATAAAGTTGATAGATTAATTTGGGTATGATATAACTTAAATTTGTTAAAATATATCATACCAAATATGTGTGGTGTATATGCAAATTTGTATACAATTTCCTTGAATTCTTTCACTGATTTGGGTCAAATCAAATTATACTATAATGGCCACGATTACAAGAAAAAGAAAGGAAATAATAGTGGATAAATTATATTTAAAGTAATTTATATTGTTCAAAAAGTTAAAATTCCGCCTCTCCTATTTTTGTCTTCCTCATGTTATTAGAAAACTAGAGAATAGAAAGTTTTAAAAAATATCTTTAAAATCCATTTTTAAAAAAATATAAACGGAAAATATCATTCTTTTTTATGAATGCATAATTTTTTATTATAAATTCATTTTTACCACCATATTTTTGTCATATTAAAGTGAAATTACCCAGGGAACGAATAATCACGATGTGAAAAGAATAATGAAAATCTAAACAAATTGATATAACAAGAAAATGGTAGTTTTATTTTGGTTGAGTCCACAACTGCATACTAATACATATACTAATATTTATTCAGACGAAAAAAAAAACATAAACTAACATTCATAAAGATTATACTAGAGAAGGTCAAACACTCAACATCGGTAACAACACATGCACTGATTCAATTCATTGCAGAAATGAATTGCTGTGTCTCCATATTTTTGGATGCACGTATCGATAAAACAACTTTCTTCACAGTAATCATATAATTTTACGTCACTATTAAAAAAATAACTTTCAAAAGACAGTTGTTTTAAGTTTTTCATGACGATTCCCAAATTATCTTTAAATCTATCATCATAAAAAATTAACACTTTCTATGATATTTTCAAGATGTCTTTGATTATTTCTTTCTACATTGATTATTGAAGAAATCGTCTTAAAAATTTTGTTTAAAAAATGTTAAAATATTAAATATTCTAAGATATATATATATATGGGTTACAATTGAAACCGAACTTCACCTGTAATTCATTTGGGAGGAGAGGAAGTGGGATATATCATATTCATTGGCATAATACTATATATCTATATATTAAGAGAATATTCTATCCAATGATAGATTTTATGAGAAAAGCATATGATAGAAAGTTATTTATCCTTGTAAGATTATTTTGATTTTTACTGTAATCAATTGATTCATCCACATATTTGGAATTTTGAATATAAGTATTAAATAATTTTGGTTAAGAAATTTTACAGATATTTCTATAAGATGGAAACTTACTATCCATTATCAAAACTGGATTTTGGGAGAAAAGCATCAAATAAAAAGTCATTCAACCCTGTAAGATTAATTATGATTTATTGTCAAATGTTATCAAGGTGCTTTGATTTTCACAGCAGTATATGGTGTAATCCAGCCATTGCCACTTCTATATGATGCTAAGTTGCAAACACTCAAGAAGCAACATATAAATTCCCCCATGTCAATTACATTAAGTCAGCCAAAAATTGTTGCCAACAAACCAATGTGTAGTCATAGACTCGTAGCCCAAGTTGAATCTAATAAAGAATATAATTTAAGACTCAAATTCATTCATAAAAAAGCCAAGGAGACATCCCCACAGCTGAAAATATCTTAAGTCGTAACAATATACAAACTGACAAGAATACACACTACCCTTGATGTTAGCCAAAAATTATATAATACATATTATCAGTGACATATGAATACAAAACTTGTAACCGGTTCCAATTAAATTGTGTACTTGATAAATAGTATACATTGAAGTGCATCGTAAAACAGATTCCTTTAAAGAATTTAGCGAAATATGAGCTAGAATTGGAATTGTAGGTTGAATTAAGCTTGCTTAATGAAAACAAAGATGTGTCATAGCCTAGTAAGACTTGAAAGCTAGAACAGAGTTGCCAAACAATGCAAAAGTAAGGAACTAGAATGTATAAGAACAAAAATTAAAGTATTTGTTAAACAACAGGAATCAGAGGTATATTAGGCTAAAACCGTATGTTTACATGACATTACGGTACTGGTTTATATATAAAGATCATATTAATTACACATAATTAAAGGATATTTAGTTTCATCTAAATCAAATATGCTTCTCTAAATCAGATTTCAAATCACTACAAATTAAATGTATAATATTTGTTCTTGATTTTCAATAATATTGAATAACTAAATGCATGGTTGTCAAACTCTAGAGTCAACTCGTAGACTCTTACGAGTTTAAGAGTTTACTTCAATCCCGCGAGTTGACTCGGAAGCAAACTCGTTTTTTAGCAGACTCGTGGACTCGGAGTGGACTCGTGTAAACTCGTAAGAGTCTACGAGTTGACTCTAGAGTTTGACAACCATGCATAAGTGTTTAAAATTAAAGCATTTAAATAATTAAAAAAAGCACAAATGTTTTCAAAGAAGCATGTCCAATCCTCTAATAGGATCATCTCCATGAATATCATCACTTTCATCACCATCTTCATCTCCATCATCATCATCAAGGTCTTCCTCAGATTTTGCATCATCATTAGGTTCCACGAAAATTAAATTATCTAGATCAAAAACTTAAAATAGATATCAAATATGTTATATTAAAAATAGTTAAAACTTAAAATAATACACAAACAAATTTTAAATATGAGAAAGTTCAAAAATTATACATTTTCTTGGTGTTATTAAAGTTTTATTTTATCTTCTCTTTTTCATTTTCCATCTCCTCACATATGAAAAGTATAATTCTGTTGAATTTCAGTAACAAGATTGATCCAACTCCAACATTGTAGGATCAGTTGTTGTGTTTTGTAATAGACTAATATGAAGTATGAACAATGAGCTTATTGTCATTTGTTTGCAAATTGGTGCATTTTGAATATATTTACTTATTATCCATATTTTTTTTTTACGAAGTAGACTCTTACGAGTCTACGAGTTGACTCGTAGAAACTCTCACGAGTCTGCGTAGACTCTCGATATTGATAACATTGACTAAATGGAGCATTCTAGCGCTTTTTAACATTAATCACCTTCATTTGGAACTACCTCTGAAGAAGGCTAATGCTTAGTATGTTGCCCCTAGATAACTTGTGACAAAATGTCTATAGGTCTTCAGAGCTTGGTTCAACGGAAATTCTCTCCCACTTGATAAGTTCATTTAACATTGATTTTGTACATTCATGTATCTTGACTTCTCCTACCAGGTATCCACTTGATCTTGAAGCATCAACATGCACACTATATATTCCACATGGTAGCTCTTCCTAGTAACTAAGACATCCTATCTCATTCTGATTTTCATACTTAACAAGTCAAACACTCATATTTTTCCAAACTTAATTTACATATTCAAGAACTGACATGACTAACTATAGTTTTAAAACCTTGGCCAGGCCAACAGATTTAACATATGTTTGGAAAATCGGTAGGCACCCTCTCAATGTACATTGAGTCCCAAAGTAACAAAGGAGTTCCTTTTACAAATACACGTTTAAGGATCTCCCAACAGAGACCCAAACATGTGCTTAAATGTGTTAAACCAGGAAAACCAGGGGTATTTTTTAGAATTAAACCAAGGCGTTTTAGCTTTTTGTATTTTTTTTCCTTTTTTTTTTCTTTTTCTTATCAAGCTGGAATTTTTAGCCAGACCAAACCAGCAGTCAAAGAGAAACCCAAACATGTGCTTAAATGTGTTAAACCGAGAAAATCAGGAGCATTTTTTAGAATTAAACTAGGACATTAGGCTTTTTGTATTTTTTTGTTTTTTCTTTTTCTTGTCAAGATGGAAATCTTAGCCAAACCAAACGAGCAGTCAAACAGTTTACCTAACTAGTCCCCATATTGATTCCTCCACTATATCAAGACCATACTGAGTGCATATTTTACACTTTACAATACATCCCCCTAGCACTAAACTACAATAACAATCAATAGTTTACTTCATGGCAATAGACTTTAGTTCTAGTGCACAAAAATTGAACCATAAGTGCAAGATAACTATAGTTGTTTCATGTATTACATACTAGAGGCCTACTGAATCAGTGAAAGAGGTGACAAAGAAGAAGGTAGAAAGGTTGAGTCATCTACTGTCAGCCACTGAACAACAAGTTCCAAGTGTTGTGGCTCCTATACACTGCATAAAATTTCAGACTCATGTTAAAGTACAAGTGTGAGGTGAAGTCCCACATCGGGTAAAAGTGAAAAAGTTGAACACTATATAAGTAAGGAGAAGATCCATTAACCTGAGCCTTAAGGTTTTGGGTTAAAGTGTGATATCAATTCGAAGTTCCTATCAAACATACCTAAATTTTACCAGCAATGCAACAACACCGAAGAGAACAAGTCTTTTATCCTTTTGTTTTTAGTTTCAATGACAAAGTTTAAGAGCAACACAAATTCAATTCTTTCCCCTACCCCGTAACACGTCACACAAATTGATTTTGAGGTCAAAAACAGATGGCAATATATCCATGATATTTAGTTCCAGCTACCAGAAGACCCATATCAAGGCTTCATGTTATTCAGAACTCCCCAGAAGTATTTAAACACCAAAAATCCAATATACATGTCTGACATATGTAATAATCTATCCTTCTGGGTTTAAAAATTGAAGTCCTACCCTCTTTTTTTGCCTGTAGCTTCTTAAAGCTGTAAAATCTTAAATTCTTTGCATTTCTCTTCAATTGTCTCAGTAAAACCCAACTGGTACCCACTTAAGCAGCAATTTTGAGGAAATCAGACAACTGCATGTATAGGCAAAAGGTCTGAAAAGCCTCAAGCATCCCATGTTGCTATATCACTAATTACACAATTGCATCTAAAATTTTCATCTTAATTTTCCTGTAGAAAAGAACATAAGCAGCAGGAGTCTTTATCATGTCCTCACTAATAGATTCGACCCTGCTGTCATCAAAATCATACCATTTATCATAGCCATACTGCAAGGGGAAAAAAGTTGGATAAGCATAATTATAACGAATATAATATTGTATCAAGAGATTTAGTTACAACAAATAACCCGAAAAACACTCAGATTGTATCAACTAAAATATAAATCAATAAGAATAAGGATGACAAATAAAAACTACATGAAAGTTATAAAATTATATGGAAAGCTTATGTGCAATAGCATCCTCTGGAACAAACTTCTAACATACTACTACGAAAACATATTTCACCGTCTCTGTTAGTCAGTAAAGCTCTCTTAATATCTAACATATTACATTTTTTACTTTTAAGTAATAATCACAAACACTTTGTTCCCTGATTTTAAATATTTGAATTAGAAATGGTCAAAATTTAGGTAATTATTAGTAAAAACAGAACATAAAAACAAACAAATGTCTTCTCAAACCAATCAAGCTTAGTTTTTCTATGGATAAATAATTACCCCCCAATATTATAAAAAGAAATAGAGAATAATTCATTCTAATGTTTTAACAGAGCAAGAACCATTACAAATTGAGGTACTTACACGGACAAATGCTGTATAGTGACCTCCTCCTAACACTCCATAATGACAACTAATTGCATATAAGCACATAGCGGTTGGAAGACTGATTATTCCCGTGGGCTACATATGTTGACAAGCCCAGATCATTAATTGGGAAATCAACAAATGTTTCCAGCTTGTTCTTGAAGTATCGGCTGAATGAGAACCTCTTCAAATGAACAACAACAATTTCAGGCAATCTCCAAAATCTAGTTTCTTAGATGCTTGCTGAGGATTTTTGCAGTTAGGGCAGTACCTTGCGAACACCAAATTGCAATATCAAACATCAGAAAAACTGTAATAATATATCTATGCCCTTTTAGAAGATAGGGACATTGATTTTGATTAACATATAAAACATGCTGACTAATATTATTTAAGATATAATGTCTAAAAAACAAAAAAGAAAACATCTTCATAGATAAAATAACAAATTTGACTTATAATATATCAACTAACCACATGTCTTCTGGCCCAAGAGGTTCCTCTTTCAAGAAAGCTTCAAGGCACTTGTAAATAGAAACTGATTCTTGCATTCTCTTGGCAAATAGCTAGGGCTTGAATCAAGCAGTTATGTATCATACATTTTAAGCAAGAGAACTACCGCAGAGCTATCTAGACGACATTGTGACTTGTGTTAATGGTTTGTTCACTATTATCTTGGCCCTCTCTAATCCTTGTAAGTAGAATTCAAAGTCAGTTGAAGAATGAATGTCATCCTCTGTTCCACTGTTTGAGTCTGCATCATTCCCCATTGCTGCAGTCTGCAGAGTTAGTAGCATCACCCAATTCATCATCTTCACTTACTCTTTTATTAACACCATCATTTTTATCAAACACAAATCCAACAACCCCAACCACAACACCAACCAACATCATCAGGTGGTCAATGGTGTGTTGCTAACCAGGGAGCTTCAGACACTGCTCTACAGGTTGCTCTTGACTATGCTTGTGGGTATGGAGGTGCAGACTGCTCAGCAATACAACCAGGAGCAAGCTGTTATAATCCAAACACTGTCTGCGATCATGCTTCATATGCATTCAATGATTACTACCAGAAGAATCCAGCACCAACCAGCTTAAAAGCATGATTATCTTCTTGTGATCACTTTCTTGGTTGTGACCATGATATTTAAAATGTTTTACATGTCTTAAAATAGATGAATAAAATTTTGCATCCGAGACTGCATGGCAAGGGTAACACGTCATGTCAAGTATCCAATACATACCATCATGCATCCAATATCTCAGACCTGTTGGGAATTTAGAGTACAGCTTGGATAGCTCAAGTCACTATTCTTCTTTCATATAAAATGAAGATTCTTATGCAAACTTTCTATAACACGAGAGGCAGTTGAGGGACTATATAACTGATACGAAAAGCTACACTACATACTACTGCTAAGGAGCTAAGAAGGAAACTAATGGAGATAATTGTTCTGATTGCTTTATTCATTCCACTACTTGATATACTTATACTAATTGTTCTAACAGAATTGGAAATTGTTATAACAGAATGATCATGTTTAACTAACTAGTGGAATGTTGTAACTAACTAAAGTGGAGGGTCTGCAATCACTTAGTGCCTGCTGAATTGCTATCAACACCCACCGCTTCAAAACAACCTTGTCCTCAAGGTTGGACAATAAAACAAGTGAAAATAGGGGTGAGTTTAGAAAACAGGAGGTACGTTAGGGAAGTGACTTTGGTTGTGGGCTAGTTGGGCCTAACAATATTAACGTCTGAATCAGTAAACGAGTGTGTGACCCGTGCCACAGACTGAACGGCCTAGGAAAGGAGTGGGTGTGTGGCCCACACCGTGGAACCATCAAGGGTTGTGTTAAAGATGGTGGCAGAGATGATGGTGGAGGCGGGGGCTTCGGAGGTGGTGGTGGTGGATGTGGCGGCGGGCGTTGACGCCGATGAGCGACAGAGCAAGAGGATGAAGGGCGACGATGCGAACGACGGCGAGGACGGCGGTTGCAAGAAAGAGCCTGAGAAAGACAGAGCCATAAACCATGCTTGGGAACATTTCTCTGGTCGTCAGAGGAGTGAGAGGGAGAGAAACTGAGAAAGGAGAGACGTGTTTGTTGACGACGACGAAAATAGGTGGAGGCGGGAAGCTCGAGTATGCGTGACTGCCTTATGGAGCGTCCAAAGTAAGCTGCCATAAGGAGTGATGCAGACTTGGGTGCAGGACTAGATGGCTTGGATGGGGAACATGGAATCGAAGGCTGCAGTGGAAGGGGAGGAGGAACGTAGGAGTGTGGAAGCACGGGCTGCCTTGGGCTGTTTGGGTTGCCCCATTCCTGAGGATAAAGCTGAGGAGGATCGTAGGAGTGTGGTGTGAACTGAGGAGGAGGCACGTGAGGACGAGGCGGAGGAGCTGGCGACGGCGCTGAAGAAGGAAACAGTGGTGGCGGTGACAGCGGCGGCGATGGTGGCTGGGCTGAAGAAGGAAACAGTAGTGGCGGCGACAGTGACGGCTGTGGTGGCGGCATCGATGCAGGAAACGGGAAGCGCTGGCGAAATATCACGGTATCCAGTTGCTGGCTAATGAGATCTAGTTTGAAGAGCATGGAAGCATGAAGTGCGTCTAAACGAAGGTGAGATGCATGGAGATCGGAATCCATTGCGGCGAGGTTGGCCATGGCTGCCTCGAGCCGGTCCAGGCTGGCATCGAGAGGTTCGACATCTGCCATTGAAGAACAACAGAGAAGGGGGCAGGTCGGACCAATTGATACGAAAAGCTACACTACATACTATTGCTAAGGAGCTAAGAAGGAAACTAATGGAGATAATTGTTCTGATTGCTTTATTCATTCCACTACTTGATATACTTATACTAATTGTTCTAACAGAATTGGAAATGGTTATAACAGAATGATCATGTTTAACTAACTAGTGGAATGTTGTAACTAACTAAAGTGGAGGGTCTGCAATCACTTAGTGCCTGCTGAATTGCTATCAACAACCCAATAATTTCTAGTTGGATCACCCCACCTCCCTTGTTTCTAGCTTTAAAAAATTTAACCATATATCTTTACATACCTATATCTAAGATTTTCTGAAGTACAGTATCTCCTTATCCATAACTTACCAGGCCAGGAACTCATACTTTCACCTGTGGAGCAAGCGAGAAGGCATCAAGTGAAGTCATTTAAAAAAATGTATTTTATTTTATAAACAGGAATAAATCCCCTTCCATGAAACAAACTATAGTAACGTTTTTGTACCAAAAAGCTATAGTAATGTTTTTCTTTAAGCAACTGATGAAGCTCCAAGGTCCAGCTATTGTCTGTTGAACGCCTTTCTCAGCAACGGATGAATGTCCTCAATTAGCTTACTTTCCTTACATCATAACTCTAAGGATTGTGGGCTTCATTTATTTAATTGTTTTTTAAGAGGATTAGGCTATGTCTGTAAACAATTTCTACTTTGTTCTATGTTTGTTGCTTGTGCTTCTCTACCTTAAAAATAGAAACTAACATCTAACTCCATCGCAGGTAGTGGTAATTGCAAATACGCATCATCCAAGTCAACAAGGTGAGAATTTGTTGCACCTATATCTCCTTTTCACCTTATATTAATGAAGATGCAATCCTATACATCCTAATATATTATCTTACCAATGCAGCACTAATCAACCACTGATAATTTGCAGTTCCTATCTTCGAATGCATGAAAGGGAGTTGAGAGAGGGAAAGGAAATACGTTTGATCCTTTTCATCTTGCCATGCACATTATAACAAGCAATCAACAAATATCTACAATCGGACTTAAGCTAATTCCAAATCTAACAATGCATGCCAACAAAGCAACACCAAACACATCAACTAATAAAAGGTCAAAACCAAAAGCAGAAACAGAGGCCACCATGGAAAACGAATTAAATGGAAATAGACGCATACCAGATGCAACAACAACAATATGTCCTCATGACCCCCATGACAACAATGGCGACTTCAACGGTGACAGAGCGATGGTGCAGGCTACAATGGCGACACTGACAGAGGCGGAGTGACACAAACAAAGTGAGAGGGGTGCAAAGAGGTTGATCATGTCGGAGTGAACGAAGTGAGACAGGGCTGGGGCACAAGTCCTTCACATCAAAATTGGTTTCATTCAAAGACAGTTTGAATACTCGAAAACCATCTTTTAATACTCGAAAAGGACAATGATTTTCCTGAAAACCGTTTTCGTTTTGAGGTTTTAATAACATTTTCAGGGAAACCGTTGTTGAAATGTTGGTTGTATTTACAAAACTGTCACCACTACTCAGACGAGGTAATTTTTGAAGAACCATAGTTGAGCTTGCGTCGTAAAAAACAGTTTTTTTAAGTAGTGATTCTGCTAGGATTAGTTTCTCTTGTTATTCTTGGGTATTGTATTCTTGAGATAGGGATCTCAAGAGGTGTCTTGTAGAGGTGTTCTACAAGATGTGTCTCAATACTAGGTTCTTTGAGGGGCTAGAAAATCATGGAAAGGGTTTGTGTAATTTTTTGTTTTGTGGTTATTAGTGAAAATTTTCAATCAAGTTTGATTGGAAATTTGATGTACAACTCTTAGTGATAGTGATACAGAGTGAATCAGTGTAAGGATCAAGTATCCTTCTTCTGTTTCTTATCTTATATCTTTAACTTTAGTTATCATTGCATACTCATCTCGGGTAAGAACTA
Organism: Glycine max; assembly: GCF_000004515.6. NCBI lineage: Eukaryota > Viridiplantae > Streptophyta > Magnoliopsida > Fabales > Fabaceae > Glycine > Glycine max. Next base: position 1,663,412 of record NC_038255.2, on the reverse strand, counting down.
TTGATCATTACCCTCATAATAAAGTCGTCAAGAAAGCATTTAGTGAAAATAAAAATAAAAAGGGTTTAAAAGATTTTCAAAATCTTTGGGTTATATTTAAAATCAAGAGGATCGAATTGACGTTTCATTTGAAATCAGTCATTATTTATAACACTTTTTACATTAACATCTAACATATTTTAATTATTTTATCACATTATCTTATTCACCAATGTGATACACAATTACACTGAATATTTATTGGATATAGTGTAATAATATTTTACACTAATGCATATAAAATAAGTCAACAGATTAATATTACATTTCAGTTGGCAAATTTGACCTAACTCACAACATGAAAACAAGGTGTAAGCTCGTAAAAAATAAACTTGAAACCTATTTAGCCTTTTTGGCCCATTATTATTATTATTATTATTATTATTATTATTATTATTATTATTATTATTATTATTATTATTTTCTTTTAAAAAATATATGAATAAATTTAGACAACGGGATAGTTGAAAGAATTAAAAACGTCTGTTTTAATTTTATTTAACATTTTTATTATATTTTATTTAGTAATTTATTTTTTTACCACATAATTTGTTGTGTTTTTTATGCGGTCTATTTTGTTATTAGAGGGGGGAATCTATTTTCAATTATTTTAAACAAAATTTCCAAACATTTAAATTAAACTATAAATATATAAATTAAAGAGACCTTTGTCCCCTAATTCTTTCATTCTACAATTATAACAAAATTTAAGAGATGAATTGTACCCAAAACAATTATTTATTCATTGTTTCAAACTTTAGAGATTTATTATATGTCCCTACAAAATTATTAAATATCAGGAAATATCAAAATAAACTTGATAGATTAATTTTGGGTATGATCTAACTTCAATTTCTTAAAATATATCATACCATATATATGTGGTATGTAAATTTATATACAATTTCCTTGAATTCTTCCACTAATTTGGGTCTAATCAAATTATACTATAACAGTAACTATTAGAAGAAAAAGAAAGAGAATAATAGTGGATGAATTATTTTTAAAGTAATTTATATTGTTCAAATAATTGGAAAGTTAAAATTCCGCCTCTTCTATTTTTGTCTTTCTCATGTTATTAGAAAACTAAATAACAGAAAGTTTTAAAAATATTTTTTTAGTATGTTTTAAAAATTTTAAGAATTAGAATTTATTTATTATTTTTATTCCCTTTCACATAAAATATTTTCTATATTTTTAAAGGAGAATATTTCTTACATAAGATTTATGTTATAATTAATTTTTATTCCCTTTAAAATTAATTATTCGTTGTTTTACTCTCTTGGTCAATTTGGATTCCTGATTTGGGATTTAGAATTTAGACCATCCCCAAATTAATCTATCAAGTATATTTTAAATAATAATGTTAAATAAAAACAGACGCTTTTAATTCTTCCAACTATCCAGTTTTTATATTATTAAAAGCTGTTAATATAATTTATTTATACAAGGTAAAAAAGAAACATTCCAAGATACATGATCTGCTCATACTGAAAACTTTAGAGGTATTAATCTAGATTTGTTGATTTTTGCCGGTCAACCTCTCATATCATTTATAAGCTGACCAACTTACCAGAAAGTTTGGAAATTACACTGATATCAACATAATCCCTCACTTTGACTCATTTATGCATACTCTCATTTTTGCTTGGGGCTGAATTAATTAGCATAGCATTTTCTTAACCTTGAATCTTTGTTTTCTTCTATGGCCCTTCTAGCAATTCACAACTCTGAAATAGAACAAGCACAAATCATGAAATCATATATATAGAAGCCAGCTTTGTGCTAGTTCAACATGATATCAAACAGTTGCATTCAACAGTGATGCTTATAAAACATTTTATTTCATTTTAGCTATGCTCCATTCTGTATTCGTATTTTCCAGGTGTGCAACTGATAAGACATAAAAGAAATTCATTCAATTACCAATGTTGAGGAAACTATCTTGTGTATAAAAATGAGAATATTTCTCTTTCACAATAAGTATTTGGGTAAAATGTGTTTTAATCAAGTTTTTCAATTTTCAGTCAAAATTAGTCATAATCCCTACTTTAAAACAATGATTTGGGTCCTCCTATTTTTTATGATTGGTGGATGTTGTCCCTCTTTATGAAACTTAGGATTAGTAGAGTAAGGGACCAAATCATCCAATTATTAAAAATCAAACCAAAGTCATTATTTTTAAAGTATTGGAATCAAGACTGATTTTAATTTAAAATTTAGAGACCTAAAACATGTTTTATCCTACGTATTTTATGAAATTTCATGTTACTTTTAAACTATGGCCTTGAAATTATTGCAAATCTAACATTGAGCTTTGTCATGTATATTATAGTGCCTCTCATGCTTGATTGAGGAAAGAAATGTAATGCATGGGTTTAATGAGCTAAAACACATCTCAACAATGGTTGCACTTCTCATACGGGGACCGATAATTGTTAGAGATAGGGGAAGCAACATGAAGATTTAACCATGAAGTTTGAAGAAGTTTTGTCTTTTACATGTCTACATCACTTGAGTGAAATTTGTATTGATTGTTGTATTATGTGTTGCATCTTAGTATCTATCCTTTTATATGTGCATCGTGCATCATCATATAGGAGTAAAAAGAAAGTTTCTAATTTTTTCAGTGTTAAAAACTCTTTGTTTTAAGGTTTTAATGATGATGATTTTCCTGAAAATTGTATTTGTTTTGAGGTTTTAATGACATTTTCACGGAAATTGTTGAAATGTTGATTATATTTACAAAATTATGTCATTGCTACCCAAACGACGATGATTTTTGAAGATTTGTCGTTAAGCTTGTGTCGTAAAAAAAAATTAGTAGTGATTCTGCTATGATTAGTTTCTCTTGTTATTCTTAGGTATTGTATTCTTGAGATAGGGATCTCAAGAGGTGTCTTGTAGAGGTGTTCTACAAGATGTGTCTCAATGCTAGGTTCTTTCAGGGGTTAGAAAAGCATGGAAAGGTTTTTGTGTAATTTTTTGTTGTGATTATTAGTGAAAATTTTCAATCAAGTTTGGTTGGAAACTAGATGTATAGCTCTCAGTGATAGTGATACAGAGTGAATCGATGTAAGGATCAAATATCCTTCTTCCTATATTTCTTATCTCATATCTTTAATTTTAGTTATCATTGCATACTCATCTCGGTAAGGACTATTGATCATTACCTTAATAATAAAGTCGTCAAGAAAGATTTTATTGAAAATAAAAATAAAAGGGTTTAAAAGATTTTAAAAATCTTTGGGTTATACTTAAAATCAAGAGGATCAAATTCATGCCTCTAGACATGGTAATGGGACGGGGCGGGGATGAGTATTGTCTCCCCAATCCCCGACCCCGACTCCGACTCCCCAACATGTCCCCATACCCATGCCTGATATCCGACGGGTTAAAATTTATTATCCTATCCCCGTACCTGTTGGGTATCAGGTACCCTCGACCCTGTTCCGTATCCGATTCAAATTAGAAAAATAATTTTTTTTGTAAAGAAAATATTAAAAATTTGATTTTAGAAAAAATAAATTGATTGTTAAACATTTATTTTTAACTACTTATATATCAATAAATTTATTATAGTGCATGTGTCTACAAATAACGTTAAGAAAAAAATATTAAATTATGTAAAAATTCTAAAATAAAATTAACTAGTAATAAAAATTCTAGGTCTTTTGATTAAATTATGCAAAAATTCTAAAAATTTTAAGTGACAGGACGGGTCCGGGATCGGGGTCGGGGCGGATGTAGTAATCCCATACCCGTACCCGTACCCGATTTTTGGTTATCGGGGAAAACCCGAACTCGAACTCATATCCGATCAACTCGAGTATTACCCGTCAAAGTCGGGACGGATTCGGACGGATACCCATGGGTACAGATTTTCTTGCCATGTCTACATGTCTCATTTGAAATCAATCATTATTTATAACACTTTTTACATTAACATCTAACATATTTTAATTATTTTACCAAATTATCTTATTCATCAATATGATACACAATTACACTCAATATTTATTGGATATAGTGTAATAATATTTTACACTAACAATGCATATAAAATATGTCAACAGATTAGTGTTCAAATTTGACTTGACTAGCAACATGAAACAAGGTGTATGCTCGTAAAAAAAAAACTTGAAACCTATTTAATCTTTTTGGCCCATTATTATTATTATTATTATTATTTTAAAAAATATATAAATAAATTTAGACAAAAAAAGTGGGCTTATTTGGCATGGCTTGGAGGGACAATGAGTCGGGCTAGATAATTGCACCAGGAGAGACACAAGGATAGAAAAATGGGTGTTGCTAGGTGCACCCAGCAATATTAAAAATCCTCATTTTGCCCCTCTGATTATTTTCTTTAAAAGGAAGCTTGTGGTCCCTCCTCGCTTACGGTTTCGGCTTTGTTTTTTTGCATTTTTTTGTTGTGGTCCCTACTAGCTTACCTTTTAAGTGTCATTTTTTCGGTGTGGTCCCGTTGCTGTGTTAAAGTGTGGTTTTTTGAAGCTATTAGAGGGTTAGTGTTGTTTTCATTTTGGCTCGACCGAGGTATGGGGTGTTTCGTTTATTTTTTTTGTCGCCGATGAAGTGTTCTTCATTTAGCTTTTTATGGAAGAAGCTTTTCTTGAGAAATTTGAACATACGGAAGAAGTTCTTCCGTAGGATTCATATGGAAGAACTTCTTTCGTAATGCAAAATTTATACATACGGAAGAAGTTCTTCCGTATAAAGCATACGGAAGAAGTTCTTTCATAGCTTTTTACGAAAGAACTTCTTCTGTACGTATAATTTTTTCATTACGAAAGAACTTCTTCCGTATGGGCTCCACGGAAGAACTTCTTCCATAGTTTTAAAAATTACTTCATACGGAAGAAGTTCTTCCGTATGAAGTATTTTTTTTGTTTTTCTTTTTTTAAAGATTAAATGTTAATATTTTTAATTTGGTAACATTTTTCAATTTTTTATGCCATATTTCATCAATTTGTGGATAATTGGTGAATTAGGATAGATTTATAAAGTATGTACAAGATTAAATTAGTTGGTAGTTTTTGTATCATGTATTAATTTGAAAATTTATTTAGGTAGTTATGATGTTCAAATTAGGTAGTTAAATGTTGAATTAGTTGATAAAATTAGGTAGTAAAATGAATTAGTTGATTTAGTTGATAGATATTGTTAGAAGTATTTTTTGTGAGTTTATTTGTGTAGTAATAATGTTGAAAATAGGTAACAAAATGTTTAATTAGTTGGTATTTTTTTGTATGATGTATTTATTTGACAATTTATTTAGGTAGGTAGTTACGATGTTCAAATTTGGTAGTAAAATGTTGAATTAATTGAAAAAAATTAGGTCATAAAATGTTTAATTAGTGGATTGTTAAAATGTTGAATGAGTTGATAGTTATAGTTTGAATGTAGTTGTGGATGATGCATATTTGTTTTTTCTGAGTTTTCATTAAGATGGACGAAGATCAATGGGCGTATGATAGTTCGATGTACGAAGAATTTGATATGGATTTTGAAGATGAAGAACAGTGTGGTGTGAATGAAAGACATGTTGATTGTTCAGACGCTTTTAATACTTCTCAGGTAATGATGTTCATTAGTTTCAGTCGTTTGGTTGAATGTATGTTTTGTATAAAAAATAATGTGAGGGTTGCTTTGTAGGTCTTTGGTACCCGAGATGATGTTTTGTTGTGGGCTAGATCTATTGCCCATGAAAACGGGTTTGTTGTAATTATTATTAGGTCTGACACAGATACTGGTCATAGAGGAAGAAGTTCGTTTGTGTTAATAGGCTGTGAAGGAGCGGTCAGTACAAGTGTAGGAATAAAGAATGTGTTAGAAGAGACACTGGTACTAAGAAATGTGATTGTCCCTTCAAGCTGCGTGGGAAACCAGTGTGTGGAGGGGAAGGTTGGATGGTGAAGTTGATTTGTGGGATGCACAATCATGAATTGGCCAAGTCCTTAGTTGGACATCCATACGTCGGGCGATTAACGAAGGATAAGAAGAATATTATTGAAGATATGACAAAGTCGATGGTGAAACCAAGAAACATCCTCCTAACATTGAAGGAACACAATGCCAACAGTTGCACCACAATCAAGCAAATTTACAATGCAAGAAATGCATATCATTCTTCAATTAGATGAGTTGATACTGAAATGCAACATCTAATGAAGCTTCTCAAACGTGATCAATATATCCATTGGCACAGATTGAAGGATGAAGTTGTAGTGTGTGATCTGTTTTGGTGTCACCCAGATGCAGTAAAATTATGCAATGCATGTCATCTGCTATTTTTGATAGACAGTACCTACAAAACAAATAGGTACAGACTCCCACTGCTTGACATTGTCGGGGTGACACCAACAGGGATGACTTTCTCTGCTGCTTTTGCGTATCTGGAGGATGAGCGTGTGAATAATATTGTATGGGCTTTGGAACGATTCCAAGGTCTATTTTTACGAAAAGTTCGCCTCCCTGGTATTATTGTTACCAACAAAGACCTAGTACTGATGAAAGCAGTGAATACTATGTTTCCGAAGTGTACCAACTTATTGTGTAGGTTTCACATCGACAAGAATGTAAAGGCCAAGTGCAAATCTTTAATCGGCCAAAAAAAAGTCTGGGATTATGTGATGGATAGTTGGGGTACTCTGGCAGATTGTCCTTCAGAACAACAGTTCCCTGAGTGCCTTCAGAAGTTTGAAATGGCTTGTTCACCATGGCCGATGTTCGTCGACTATGTCTGTGAAACATGGATTATCCCACACAAGGAAAAATTTGTTACAGCATGGAAGAACAATGTGATGCACCTAGGCAACACAACAACAAACAGGTATTAAAATGTTCATTGGTTGTACTATGGGTTAGTAGTAAATGCATGCATTTTTTTTAACCGTTTGTTGTGTGTTTTAAATGTAGGGTTGAATCTGCTCATTGGTCTCTGAAAAGAATATTACAGAATAGCCTTAGCGGCCTGTGTAGTGTTTGGGATGCCATGAACAACATGATGACGTTGCAGCACACTCAAATTAAAGCATCCTTCAAAACAAGCACACATTTCGTTGGACATGTATATAAAAAAAACCTTATTCAAGAGGATTCTTGGAATGGTTTCAAGGTACGCTTTAAATGAGATTGCTGGTGAGTTGGACCGTGTAAAGTATTTTGGCAATGATCCCTCTTCTTGTGGTTGTGCTATGAGATCGACGCACGGTCTTCTTTGTGCATGTGAGCTGTCTAGGTATGTTGTTGCCAGCATCCCTCTGGAATCGGTCCATATGTTTTGGAGGAGACTTCATTTTTCTGACCAAGGGTTATGTGATGCAGAAGTCAGCATTGCCGATGAGATAGAGACCATACGTAAAAGATTTAAGGACGTTGATGTTGGCGGCAATGTTACTCTGAAGAGTAAACTTTGAGAAATTGCATACCCTCAGGAAAACTCTATGTTTCCTCCTCCGTCCAAGGTCAAGACTAAAGGTGCACCGAAGAAATCGATGAAAAGAAACGAAAGATCCACAAAGCATGATCCATCTTATTGGGAGTACGTTGATGCATTTCATTCTGTTCAAAGCAGCAACACTTCAGTGAAACGTAGTGCATCATCTTATGAACCGTCGAAACCAACAAGGATCATCCCAATGTTGGATCAATTTGTGCCTTTTATCTAGGGTTTCATTGAGGACGTTGTGGACATCAAAGCGAACGGTAACTGTGGATATCGTTCCATTGCCGCTTTATTAGGTATGGGCGAAGAATCTTGGCCGATGGTCTACAACGAATTGATCAAAGAACTTGGAAAATGGTCGCATGATTACATCAACCTCTTCGGTGGCACAGAGAGATTCGAACAATTAAGGATGTCGCTATGTTGATGGGTTCTCCCAGGTATGTTGTATTTGCTAATTTTTTTTTATAAAAAAAACAAAGTTTTAAAATAATTACATGTGTATGTTTCTTTGATTTAGGTTAGTGTGGACAAGTGGACGGATATAACGAACATGGGATATGTCATTGCATCTAGGTATAACGTAATCGTTGTATCATTATCCCGACAACAAAGCATGACATTTTTTCCTCTGAGAAGTCAACCACCACCAAATTCTTCTGTGCACCGCATGATATGTGTCGGTCACGTGTTAGGAAATCATTTTGTTTAGGTACATTGAAAATAATTATTGTAATTTTTACAATTATGCAATGGTTTGGGTAATTCATTTGAGTTGATAATGTTTGTTCACGTACAACAAGTTTATCTGAAAGATCATTGTCCTTTACTGCCTATAGCGTTGTTGTGGTCAAGCAATTCTCTTCCTCAGGCAAAGCAGTGGCCAACTGCATATATTGGTAGAATACAACAATACATTAGCCTAATGACAATTAGAAGAGAATATGTGGACCTAAATGAAGACTGAATGTAAATTGTTGTATAATAATGAATCATTAGTTATTAATTAATTGTTGCGTTATGGAATAAATTTGTTCGTGCATCTAAAATCATCTACACATGTATGATACATCGTTGTCATAATTGACAACACATAATGAAATGCATGCTTTTTAAAGTCTAAGCGTGACACGACAAATGACTTACCTGACAACACGTTCTGATGCACGATAAAGCTTCTTGAGGCCACATTGGTTTACTTGGGAACATAAACACGAAACATGTTCACGCGTGTGTATTTTTTTAAAACAAAGTGAAGCAATCTGTCCGTGAAAACCATCTATATATATGACACACGGCAACTCGCTAACAGAATCACACATCTACCTGCTTTCACATTCTCTCCTAATTGTTACAAGAAAGTATGTCATTCTTAGGAAAAACAAGCAATCAGACGATTGTGAACTCGAGGTTGGGTTTCATTTTTCCAAATGGATCAATTATTTACAACGATACTAGGGCTTACTTCCAAAGTTCCACTCTAGTGCCCATTCGAGTACCAAACAGTTGTGACCTTGCAACGAAGAAAACCATAATACACATCACCCTTAATCTAACCTACGAACAATTTTTGGATCAAATTCACTACCGGTAACTAGTCACCGAGACAGGTAACTATTTTTGCTTTCAATGTATGCAATTGAAAAATGACGACGATGTCAACACCATGTTAATGTGTAACGATCAATTTTCGTGTGTTGGTCCGATTGAATTGTTATGCACTGTTGGTAGAACACCAGATGAAATAATAAACTTATTTTAACGCATTATGACCCCTACTCATGATGTGCTCCTGTATTACAACGGGAGGTGAAACATGCCACGCCAGAACAACTTTGTAGGTTGCGCGTCCATAGGAAAAAATTCAAAGAAATTTGAAATTCCTTCAGGATGTACCATCGATGAACTGAAGGATTTGATAAAGCAAGTTGCACCTAAAGGGATTCCCCCTCATGGAATTCACGAATCACAAACGGTAAGGCGATTATTTTTTCGCCAACCAGGTTGTTTTGAGTATTCAGATAAAGTAATAAAATATGAAATTATTGAGTTGAAAACCAACGATGAAGTGTTGAAGGTATTAGTACAGTCTAACTACTAGAAAAAATTTGGGCCAATAGAAATTTTAACTGTTTTTACTAAACATATTATGGAAATGGAAGACGATGTGGCTACGTCGCTAAACGACTGCAAGGTTTATTTTTTAGTTTTTCATGTAAGTTTTATCTGTTTACAGCGTGTTTGAATTCCAGAATAAAATTGAATGTATTGTTTGAATGCAAGTTTCATTTTCCAGTATTTTGAAACAACACGTTGGTGTCCATATGTTTGATCATGTTTTTTCTTTTAATTCTGACGTTTAGACCTTAGGCATACTTTGAATGGTCCAAATCCAATTTTTTTATTTTATTTTGTGGTTGTTTTTTGAGGTGTTATTCGATGGAACCAGTTCACGATATTATTTTTTTTGTGTTCTTTGACGTCCAAACTTCAGAGAAAGCGCCCCTCGAATGTCGTTATCGACTCCCACATAATTTTTAAAAAATACCAAACAGGGGTACTTAGACATAGTTTGAAGGGTCCAAATCCATTTTTTTTATTTTGTGCTTGTTTTTTTAGGGCCTATTCGATGGAACCGGTTCATGATATTATTTTTTTTAGTTATTTGATGTCCAGACCTTAGAAATAGCATCTCTCGAATGTCGTTAGCGACTCCCACATAATTTTAAAATAATCGCAAATAGGGGTAGTTAGGCATACTTTGAGCGGTCCAAATCCTATCTTTTTTTTAATTTGTGCTTTTAAGTTCTAGGAGTAATTAGATATTATTTTCAGCAATTTTTGAGGTTAGTCATAAACACTACACGAAAAATAAAATAATGAAACAAATAATTTACAAAAATTGTATTGCCAAAATAATGTAACAATTACAATAATGTTATCAAATACAAAAATAATACACATGATATCAAAAACTAATCTATGCGCTGTCTACATCACGCCCTAAGACTTCCATCAGAGGCGTCACCCCTAGCGATCCGCAGGCAATCTTCCATGATCTCATATAACTCTGTTCCTACAGTGACCATCCTAAGGTTGAGCACACGCTCCAACCTTTCTGTGATCGCTTCGCAACCTTCACAAGCAACCTGTGATAGTCATAAAAACACGGTTATTACAAAATTTTAATTAAAAAAAATTACAAAACACTAAACCAAATTAAAATACCACTGAATGTCTAGGGAAATCAGCTGCGACTGGAACCTCCGGGATATGTGGCTCGACGTATGCATCCACATTTGGGGCAGGTGGATGTCTGGGCTCATCACCTTCCTGGGTCAGCGTGATGAAAAGGTGAGATATCTGGAAAAATTACTCCATGTAGTCCATTGATACCTGGTTGTGGGCAACACAAATCTCACTTGCGGGTGCTAGATGATCCCTTAAATGCATCCACCTGTCGTCTATGTCCTCATATGACAACGAACCAGTAACTGGCGGCGGAGGGATGGTCTGGATGTACCCGAACTGGCGTACCACCCTCTTTAGTCTGACATAGACCACAACATGACCCCATCTGAGCTGCCCCTAGTAGCATGAAATAAGCTCGAAGCCCCTAACTGCCCGATGCTCAGTGTAGGGCAACCAAGAAACATTCGTGATCGTCAGAGCATCTAAACGTGCCCTGTACAGCGCTCCCTTGATCCCATTCATGTGCGCCTTCATCGTAAGCCACCTGGAGGCACGTGGGGTCGTCTCAGCGTACCCATCATCAGTGACGCACTGATGAACACTGGAAAAATACTCATATATCCAGCACTACACAAATGAAGTGAACATAAGATTAAAAAAAAATTACAATTCATTATCCAATTTAAACCTATTTACGCACTTTAAAATTTACCTGTAATAGCGTCAAGTACCCACCCATCTGTCGTGTACGGGTCTGCGAAGCTTCATCTAGCTGGTCATACATGTGAACCAGCGTGGCAACTCCCCAGGCATAGCCCCTAGACTGACCTAGGTCTTGAAAACCCTTTAGATGCACCACATGAACATGGGTTGCACTCTTATTAGCAAAAAGAGTACAACCCACCAGGTGGAGGAAGTAAGCATGCGCCGCTGCAATCCAACGTCGGGCTTGGCATCTACTCTGATGCATCTCACGGAGCCATGACAGTCACATGTAATCCCCATGAGCACGTACGGTCTCAGCTCGAGCCTCCTCGCCGGATACCTCTAAAAGCTCCATCAACAGCAAGACCGCCTCGTCCACGCCCAGAGGCTCAAACCTGTGTAATGCCCCTATGATAGGAAGATGAAGGAGACACGCCACATCATCCAGTGTGATCGTCAACTCCCCCACTGGAAGGTGGAAGGTGCTGGTCTCCCTATGCCACCTCTCCGCAAATGCAGATATAAGTCCAGGATCGCCGATGACCACATAACACCCGATCAATGGACTTATTCCGGTGCCGGCAAAAAGGCCTTCAATCTCAGGCGCTGGACTCCCAAATTTATCAACTTTCCTACCGTGGGAGACCAGCTTCAACTCAGGTCGTTCCTGAGTTGAATAACACAACATAAAAGTTAATTAGACATTCATTATCACAAACAACACAACAAAAAATAAAAAATTATCAACTACCAACACATCCAAATTAAAATACCTCGCTACGCCAGATACTATATGCCACATGGTCAACAAACGATGTCAGCAATGATGTGTCACGTGGCCCACCAGGGAATCCCTCGCCATGCTCAGCAGGTGATCCCTCAGCACCATCAGCAGCTACGTCTGCAGCATCTACCTCCGCAGTCGAAATGTCCTCGTCCACATGAGGAACATTCTCAATCACATGAGGAATATCCTCAGTCACTTGAGGAGGAACTTCCTCAGTGACATCAACATGAACTCATTGCCTACGGGCAGAAGAGGTAGGTCTATGACGCCAAGGAACATCAACATCATGCTCATCCCGACCCATGCCTCTGTCTGTACCACTACCTAAGGCACGAGCTAAACCTCTTGTTCTAACCATGATCTGAAAATCATGAAGAACATGTAGTTTTTTTGAAAAATTTGTTGAATAGTAAGGGATGTCATGCATCATATAATTGGTAAATAAGGTTTCTCAATAATCATTTGTTGAAAAATTTATAGATAATCAAACACAAATAGGTATGTCATGCAATTTTAGATAGTACAAGTCAAACATCAAAGGAGAGATTTTGTTATTTTTATTTGCATTTTTTTATGAGTATTTATGAAAATAATAGTGGTTATTTTGGGGGCATAGTAGTGTTTTTTCTACTTTAGTAGTGGTCATGTTTTCACCAACAAGGTTCACTCTACTCTTGTATTGAGTCCTGTTTGGTGGTGATGTTAGGAGATGTGGTTCTTAAATAGTAAGGGATGGTGCAGTCTAGGTACACTCAACATTCATATATACAATGTGTGCACTAAGTGATAGATATGTGATTCAATAAATTGTGTTGACACAGGGTATGGTCCAAGGTTACATGAACTAAATGATGTTCAGCATGGGTAGTTTCCCTCTAACCTTGTCGACTTACTTGTCATCATATTCACGGGACATTGCCATTTACAGCTATTTCAAATATTTTATAAAAGTGAATGGCTGAAGAGGCCTTATTAACTAATCATGGTTTAATTTTATATTCATAGGTTGCATATTCTTTCTATTTAAAATAACATCTATAGGCATTATATCTGGATCATGCTTAATAAACTTTGTGAATTTCTTATGTTAAAAACTATACTTCTGGCCTGTCACACACATACTAATGGTTGACACAAGTGAAGCAAGGGAGTATCAATTTGGTGAAGTGAAACAAAACGTGTTAGGTTCTGATATAATCATAGTTGAATAAAGTTATACCAAATTTAAAGTGTAGTAGAAAGAAAAATCAAGTGGCTGGACCAAGTGGTGATGGATTGGAGTTCCTTAATTCAAACAGTTGGAGACAAATTTGAGTTTGAAGGAGTCTGATGCCTGGCCTGCTGAGGTATGTTGCTGATTCTTTGAATTACTTGTTCAAGCTATTCTGGTTATTCACTTAAAAATACTTAGGCTAGCAAGGATATATTCTAGTTATTCACTTAAGAGCATTACTGGTCCTAACCAAGGTGAGATATCTTTATACATCCCCCTTATGTCCTAGATTGAATATTTGGTGCTTTCTAGGAATAGCCAACAAAGGAAAGAATCGATTGTATTTTTCATATGATTTGATTTCCTCTTATGAATAGACTAATTTTATTTTTAGCTAAGGGGATTTTATAGCTTATTTTTTCAGCTAAGCAACCATTTCATACATGGTTGACCTAACATTTCAATTAATCAATAGTAGCTTGTAACCTATATAATGATTAAGCAGTAGCACCAATATAGTTCCTTGTTTGCAACTCTTAATGGTTTCACAAATTATTGTAATCTTGTACAATGATTCTGGTTTTGATGTAGATTACATTTTCAATACAATTATTCTAATGCTTCTCATTCTAATTGCAGTGATCAGAGTGTGCAATGTTTGCCATAGGGATGGAAATGTATATTAGCCTATGTGTGTGTTTTGACCTTTCTTAAATTTTTAATTTATTTTTAAGCATAAAATAAAATACAAATTACAAACAAATGAGCAACACTCATTGAATATACTATGCAACAGACCTAATTTAGATATAATCATGTATAATTTTAATAAAAACATATAAGCAATATAAATTAAAACACAAACCAAAAATCAAAAATCAGATTGCAAAGGTTCTTACGGAAGAACCTTCTTCCGTAAGAAGAAATTCATTCATACGGAAGAAGATTCTTCCGTATGTTCACATGAAAGAAGGTTCTTCCGTACAAACATATGGAAGAACGTTCTTCCGTAGGAACGATTCTCCCTTATGGAAAAAGGTTCTTTCGTATGTACGTACAGAAGAAGGTTCTTCCATATGAATCCACAGAAGAACGTTCTTCCATAAGGGACATTCGTTCATACGGAAGAACGTTCTTCCGTGGATTCATAGGAAGAACCTTCTTCCGTGCAAACGATTTTCATACTTCAACGAATACGAAAGAAGGTTCTTCCGTATTCCAAGAACGCTCCGTCTTCTACCTCTCCCATGGATTCTCAGACAAAAAACCTTAAGTCTTCTACCCTAAGACCATTCTAACCTACATACAAGCATTAAAGGGCTGGGAGATAGAAAATACTGACCTCGAAGGCGGAGATGACGCAAACGCACCAACAAAGCTCCAAAAATGGACGAAGGTGGCAGCAAGCAACCGGAGAACGCAGGGGAGAAGCGGGAGAGTAAGAGTGGAAGAAGGAGAGACAAACGGAAGAAGCTGGGAGTGACTGTTCACTCCGCGTTTCGCTTTTTAAAATTTTTAATAAGAAGGGCAAAATGGAAAGTTTCTAATATTGTTGGGTGCACCTAGCAACGCCCCAGAAAAATTCTTTGATCGAGCCCAAAAATATTTTTTTAAAGTTTTTAAACAAAATTTAATCAATATAAAAATAAGATAAATATAACTAGTTGAATAAATGAAATATTTATGCACACTTTTTGTAATTAAAAGTCATTAATAATATGCTTAATTTGTTAGGGATAGTCATGTTTAATGGAATTCATGTGTTAGCAATTTTTATATAAAAGTGAGAGAAATAAATCTAGACATTACAACTACATATGAATTGTTAAATATTGTTAAAATTTAATGTTATGTATTAATATTTATTCTATACTAATATAAAGGTTCTCTTTGTGTACTTTTATACATGTACAAACGCTTAGTTTGTTATTAAGAGAAATAAACACAATAAACATAGATAATTAATGGTTAATATTAGAATATAAACACGCGCAATTTTTTTAAAAAATAATTATGCTATTACTTTGAATATTGATCACCCACCTATAATTATAACCAAAATGGATAATTTGTATACTTTCAATTTTTTGTTCTATGATATACATAATGCCGTAATGGAAGGTTTGAAATAATCCATTTTCAGCTTACTAGCTATGTTTTTTTTACAACCATTCATCACTGGGACCCCAATTAGTATTTGGGGATAGCAAGGAAAAGCTTTTCCTATTGTCATGCGCACAGTACATGACAGCTAGCTGCATTGACTTAAGAAAATAAAAAATAACCAACAAAATATGGCATGATTAATAGATAATTAAATAATTTTATTCTTAATATCTGATCATGAATTTGATCCATGATTTGTGCTGTATAAAAAAATATTTATCCTTTAAATAAATCTTACTATCTTAGAAAATTAGTCTTTAATTTTCGACCGAAGGATAGAAAAAATAAAAATTATATTGATATAACAAGAAAAACAGCTAACTATGCATGATGGAAACAGAAGAGAAATGGGTCTTACAGCTCAGTTGCTTAGCATCTGTTATTGTGGGTGTGGGCCGCAATATTGAAAATGTTGAACACTGGGAGGCTTGCTATTTGTGTAGTGTTGTGTTAGTGCTCTCATGAAAACAGCTAAATATGGCCTGAAATTCAACCATCAAATTAGCCAAAGACTACTCATCATCAAGTGCGAATGGGGAACAGAGGGGAAGAGGCCCTCCCTCTTTAAGTCACAAGGGAAAGGGACAAGACTAGACTTGGAATTGAGAACCTTGTCTGAAATACATGAGAACTTCTTATTAGGTGTTAATGCATGAATGCATGTCACCTCAATTATATATAAGCTATCATTATCTACATCCATCATAGTTAAAGTAATTCATATAAGTTCAGTTTCATTTGCTAAAGCAAATTAATGAGAACTTTTTAATTATGGAATTCTGCTATTAATGCTTTCTTAATGTTGGTTTTTATTTAACTGGCATTAAAATAAATTAGATGGTTGGAATTTCAAAAAATAAAATTAATGGCTGGTATAGAGACCACAGGTAGAGACCAATTTGATTAAGACTAAAGCAGAAATTTGAATAAGGTCATAAGTTCTAACATCAGCATTCAGCAACCTAAAACTATGTAAATAACCTAAAATCAATGGTTAGTAGATACCACTCGTAACCCACTATGACAGGCCTAATGCTTGAAGCCGAAATTTGAACAAGGTCATAAGTTCTAACATTAGCAACCTAATAATTTCAGTGTTATCATTTTATATGAACCAAAAAAAAAAAGTTAGAGTCTGAAGATAGATACCAATTTCGTTTTTTCTTTTTCTACACATCACATATGTATCATTTAATAATGATAATCCTTGTCGACTAAAGTATAATTATTGTAGAAAACAAAATTATCTTTTTAAGTATTCAACACATATATTATATGTAAATCTAAAATTGAAATTCGAGATTATTAATTAAGTCGAAACAATTGCATATCATTTGGTCCAATTTTCGGAAGCAATCGATAACTTTAATAATTATAAAATTCTGCTATTAAAACTTGTATAATGTATGAATATTGTTGAGTTCTACTAAAATTATGTTAGAAACAATTAAGTGATGGAATTTTTGAAAAATAATTAAAATGAAAAAATTAATTTTGATACATGCAACAAGTTTAATATACTTTAATTTATCACAAATAGTTGCTAAAAACTAAATCGAATTTGATTGTTAATGATGATTAGGAACGTGTTTATAACGCCAGTAATTAAGAATTTATCATATATATAATATTCAAGATCCATTATTCACGAGCATATATATCAAATCCAGACAAACAGTTGCCTCGCAAATTCTTTTTTAAAGGCAAAGCATCAAGATCCATATCCCACCTACAAAATCCCCACTATGGGACTATCATTCCATCACCACCACCCACAGTTGAGAAAAACAACAAATTAAAGCAGGTGTACCTTACCTGGTAAAAAAATAGTCCATCGATTTTTGAGGATCCTCGCATACATTTGACCTTATTATTCAGAGAGGGAAAGTAATGGGAATAGAGCATGCTTTCATGTCCCACTCCCATCTCGTAATGGGTTATGATCTTTGTGATATTGTCTTTTGGAGATTTGAGAACCCATACCATACGTATGTGCCAACCCAAATTTGCTTGAGTTGTTCATCATGATATGTGACAAAATGTTTAATCAATGACACGAAAGTTAGAAAACAAGAAAAAAAAATAGAACATATATATATATATTTCTCTTTCAGCCACAAATCGTAACACATTTTTTTAAGAGTTATTAATTAAGTTTTTAGTATGTAAACTTTTTTAAAATTTAACTTTTAGTTCATCAACAAGAGTTTGATTAGTTAAAATCCTTTAATTTTTTTTCTGTTAAGATTTTTAGTTCTTGAACAGAAATTTGATCACTTAAAGTTCTTAAACTACTTAAAAATTTAATTTTTAATTTCTGAAAAAAAGTTTAAACTCCATTATTTTTTATTTATTTAATGGGATTTTAAGGACTTCAAATCAAAATTTTAAAATTTTTAAAATATTAATTGGTCAAATCTTTGTTTAAGGGCTAAAAAATTTAAAAGAAAAAAGTTGAGAAACATTGAGTAGTCAAATTTTTTAAGAAACTAAAAATGAATTTTGGAAAAAGTTAAAGGACTAAAATCTTAATTATTTTTTTAATTCACTTTGGCTTATTTCGTTCACTTCTTTCTCTTCGTGAAGAAAAATAATGGAGAAAAGATTCTCGTATTGGGATTTTTAACAAATCAATATTATTCATAGGTTTAATTATACGTTTATATTTTTTGTATAGGTCTATAAACATTTTGAATCCTTATCAATATTAAATATTTAAAAGTTCGTTTGTAGTCTTTCTATTTTAAATTAATGATTTACAATCTCTCATTTTTTAAAAAAAAATCTGTCACAATTGAATTGAATTACTGATTTCGTCAAGTTAACAGCAATTTAATATTTTGCAGTAAAAAATTGTTACAAAATTTAAATTATAAATTATAAAATGTGATAATTTTTAACCACCACAAAAATCTTAACATAAACGATTATTTTGTTCATCAAACCATCTTTGGTGGCGAGGATATTAAAATATGTGGAGTTGTAATTTTTTTGGTGATTAAAACCGTCAAATATTATAATTTACATTTTGTAACAATTTTTAACTGTTAAAAACTTAAATACTTACTTGCCCTTAACCCTAATTGATAGAGTCAGTAACTAGGTTCAGTTATGTGATATTTTATAAAATAAGAGATTAAAAACCAACAATTTAAAATAAAGAAACTAAAATTAAACTTTTTATATTGACAAGAGTAAAAATAATTTTAATCCTTTTAATTATTATAGAATGGTAACAATGAACTTTGAACATAATTCTTAATTCAAACTATCTAAATCATCCCAGTGGATTATTATAATTATAATTATATATATATATATATATATTAGTATAAAAAATGTGTATAAAAGCATCTAATACAATTTCACATCTTTTTTTTTTCTTTCTAATGTATTACTAAACATATTACCTTTTTAAAAAAGATTAGTAATTTTTTGAATTTTAGTGAGTTAAAATTTCAGTATAATGAAAATAAAATTAAAAGTAAATAAACTCTTTCTTATTTACTTTAAGGATAAAATTATTTTTATTTATTTTGCTTTATTCGACACATCTGTGATCTGTCCAAATGAATTTACTAAAAATGTGTTTGGGAACCATTTAAAATCTTGAAAATGGGAAGTTTTTCTTTCTAAAGCAACAAAGGTCGAAGAAATAAGGCGAATGAATTTGCCTTCAGTTGAACTCAACTGAGTTCCAAACACATATATTATAAACCCGAGAGATGGCCAACTACCTCACAGTCTCAGCACGTTAGAATGTGGAGCATCTTGTTGGTAGGGTCTCATTTCTTTATTAAAATGTACTTTTTTCGACACAAAAATCTTCTTTATCAACTAATGATAAAGCTTTGATAACTTGGAACACCACTTTAACCCAAATTTATGAAAGTACGGGAGATAGGAGGAGCTGGGGTTAATCAATTCAGTAATGATTTGGTATTCAGATATGTAACATCGATGATAAAGTATAAAAGTAATTAATGAAAATAATTAAAGAAGCAATATTATTAAAACTTTTAATGTCTATTATTATAAATTTAGAATGGTATATATTTATTAGCTAATTTATGTGCTAACTTTCTCCTAAATAATCTAAGGATGGATGAACCAACATATTATCTTGTTGCATTTTTAATGTAATGATTGTTATATATGTTATGCGTTTCATGTTTCATATATATAATATTATCTGCTTATTAAGACCACGAGTTATACTTAAAAGAATTTATTAGTAAGGGAACCCGTATTTATAAGATTCTGTCTGTCAAAGGGCAGGAATATTGTAATATTTCATTTGGAACGTGTAGCCTTTATAATAAAAACAAAAATCATGAATACTATAATTTTTTGCAGGGTCGATCTCTCTGATCCTCTATTTTAATTCTTTATTTCGTTTAGTACTTCTTACATAGTTTCAAAAACAAAAATTTGCTTTTTATCATTATTATTATTGTTATTAATATGGCTTTCAGTGTATTAAAATATCTCTTTAATTCCTTTATAAAAATCTCTTGAAGTGGTACCAAAACAAGCTAGAATGGGATCATAATACAATATATCACTTCCAATGGATAAATAGAATAGTTTCCTGAATTTACCCAACCATGATTATGATCCTAGACGATACACTTCCTGGGCATAAAGGAGATTATCATATGGTAGTGATTTCATATCTTAAAACACTTTGGAGAAGTGTCCATTGTGTGTTCGTACCTATAAATGTGCTTTGTCTAGTCACAATCACATTTGATAATTCAATTCTCAATTAGCATCACAAATCAAATATATATTTTTAGAAGCAATGCAACTTAATGATTTCATTGATCGATCTATCATTTATCTGTCTATTACTTTTCACATCTTAAGTTATCACACACATCGATCAATACAAGTAGGGGGGACACAAGTGATCGCCAAAGTAGGATAAAGAAATCCATTGTAATAATTGCCTTTCTTTTCTAGTCAAATGATCACTACCATTTGAAAATATTAATTTGTCCCTTTATATTAAATTATTGAAGAATCAGCATGCCTAAGTTGCAAATGGTGATAATTCTAAAACTGTGGTAGATTTTTCTTTTCTAGACAAAATAATTATATATTACTAAATAGAAGGCTAACCTCCGCCATGCCTAAGTTCATCCACAAGATATATAGTCATATTACAAAAGATGTGAAACAGAATATCATAGTCATATTACAAAATAATGTGAAACAGAATATCCATCACCCAACAACCAGAAGAAGAAAAAAAAAACGTTGGAGTATAAGAGAGTAAAAAGTCTCACATTCAATAAATATATAATTATGTTTAGCAACATATAACTGGAAAAAAAAACTTACAATTCTTGAGTTAGATATAATATCAAATTCATTTATGTAATTTATTTCGTTAATAAAGATCCCTCTGATAATTTACTCCATAATGATTAAATAGGTTTGGTTTGTTTAAAGAATTTAGAACAAGTTTGATCTGTTATCTTTTGTTAACTATTTTAAGTGTGTGATTTGATTTTTTTTAATATCTATCTTATCTTATTAACACACTTAAAAGACATATTTCATATTGAAGTGTTGCAATAAGCCTGATCTATTCCTAAGTAGGCTAATCAAATAATAAGCAAATGGGTAAAATTCTATATAAAACAAATTATAAACTACGCAAGGCATGAGATAATGGTAAAAATAAATAAGTTAGACTTTATGAGAGTTACGTCTAAATTTGTTTATATGATATAAACCTATTTTTAATATCTAATTTAACTATTATCATAACTTATTTAAAAATCTATTTTTAAGATTTTAAATAGGACATGAATTTATTTTTTAATAAATTTATAGGATTAATTTTTTACTTAGTTCAACAATTAATATTTTAAAAATAAATAAATACATGATTTTTAATATATTATAAATATTTAATATAATAATAATACTAACAATTTTTTTATATTTACTTAAATAGAATCGCTTGTTAAGACTAAAAATGTTTTCTGATCGAATAGCCTAAAATATGTATATTCTTTTCAACTAAATAAACTTTATAAAGATCTTAACCTAATTTATTTCTTAAAATAATCTAATCTGATGTAACCTAGCTTATTCTCACCATTCTCATCCCTTCTTATAACCCCAATACAATCATCATGATGCTTGAAGAAACTCATAGGTGGAATGCCTTCAGATTACCACTCATAGCGAAATTTTTTACGCTTCCAAAACAACATGACAGTATGCTTAAATCAGTATTAGACTGATTACAGTGAATGATTATATATCAGAACAAGGTGGCCCCGCAAACTCTCCCTTTCATCATCATTTGCATTGCTGAACAAATGAACCTCTAATTTCTTCATTACTGTAGTAGCATTTAATTCATCTCAGTTCACAAAGCCGTTTCATAAGTGTGTGTGTATATATATACTCATTTTCACTTTTAAGAAAAGAATTAAAATGTTTTTTAAGAAGCATGTTACTTTTTTAAAAAAATCTAATTAGTTGTTATAAAAAAATTCAGACATATTGTAATTAAAAGGATGCAAGTATACACCCTTATTGCCTCATAACTTTTTTATTTGTAAAGTTAATTTTCTCTTTTTTAAGGAAAGTTAATTTTCTCTAAATAATAGACAAATAAAACTTTTTTAAGAAACCGTCGTCCAACATGAAAAGTTTTCCTAATTAATTACTAAATCTGTCAACGACAGACAAAACTTTACTGATCCCAAATCTTACGTAGGTGTTGGAGTTGTTTTAGTAACATCACATTCCAATGGTCCGATAGCAATGTGTAATAAACATATATGGTTAGCAAGTTAGCATATATACAGTTACGATAAAGTTAGTCAATCCATACTAAACGAGGAATGAAAAACCAAAATTTTCCTTTTTATTTTTATTTTACTTCAAGTATTTTATAGTATTCTAGTCTTTTATTTAATTCGATAGTGACAACTGAGTAATCTTAATTATTTGTTTAATAATCATCCATCACTGTCGAGGCATTAGTTGTCAACATGAAATTTCGGACCTAATCAAGATGATTTAATATGGGTCATATTGTGAACTTTACATGTGCTCATACCTCTATTTTTAAAATCCTTAGATAAGATAGGAGTGAAGCTGAGCTACGAACAAAGATTGTTTCTGCAACAACTTTTACAGAGAATTATTGTTTATTACATTTTACAATCTTTCTTCTATTATTGGTTGTTGCTTCTTTTTTATTAGGACAATGTCTTCTTTGTATTTCTACGACTTCAACTATGTTAAAGATCACAAAGAATAACATCATCAATATTAGTGTTATCCAAGCACTAATACATCTTTGACTAGTATTTATTTTTGGAGTGTGAGATGCATTTGTCTTCGATCACGTTTCAATTACAACACAACTTTTGATGATCCTCAAGATATCTGTAGTTTTAAATATCTACTCATTGACTAGTTATCTCTAACATCATGCCTTTGATCATATATAGTTTCTCATATCTACACTTTCCAGCTTCTTAATATATAACTCTCCTTCTAGTAATTCTTCTTTTGATTGTAGAATCTTATGTGATGGGAAATCTTCCACTTTAGGTTTATGCTTCACACATGTGCTATGCTTCTGAATATGTTATGTCTTATTAAAAGCACTTAAAGCAACCATTAGTAACTAAGTTTAGTAATTTTGGTTTTGCTTCATGGTGGTTTGTCATCATTAGAACATTAAATTCCTAAAGGGACTTTTTCTCAACAATTGTAAATATATATCATTAGTTTTTTATACTAATTTCCTTAGCTCAGACTCTCTAGAACTTTAGAGAAAAATCTATCTAGCCTTAATGAGTCTATAAACATCTTTTGGGGGAGGGGGGCTTATTGATGGGTTTTTCCTGTGAGATGTATTAGGTACCTGCCCCTAAATAGAATCCATTTAGGATAGGGAACCTCAGGAGACTAGTTAGGAGATTGTTGCTTCTTAAGGTTGTGTGTACCCACAAAATATAGTTGTGTGAGTTAAGTAGTAAGTGCTACTGAGGGTTCAAAGCCTAGAGAGGCTTTTCATAAGAATACTTGGATGATTAAAGAGCCTACACAGACATAGAGAAAATTATGGTGAAGCTTGTAGAGGCTTTTCGAAAGAATACTCTGGGAAGCCTACAAAGGTTTAGAGAATACTGGGTATAGGAGCCTATGGAGGATTTAAAAAAAAATAGAATATCATAATTGGTGTTTGTGTTAGAAAAAATCATATAAGAGTAGGGACTAGACATGGCCCAAGGTTCTGAGTCAACCAGTATAAATCTTGTGTGTTTTATCTTTCTTATTGCTCTTGATTTGTTATTTTCTAAATCTTTATTTTGAGAATCTTGATTTTTAAAAGCACATATCGTTGATATAAAATCATTAGAAGTTTTCTCAAATAGATTTTCACATTAAGAAACAACCCCTACTCATATGCATAAAAGATCAAATATTATATATATATATATATATATATATATATATATATAATATATATATATATATATATATATATATATATATATATATATATATATATATTCTACTTATACCTTGAGTCTAACATTTGATGAGTAGTTTATGAAACAATAAATTATAGTATCTTTGTGTGTTCTTCTCTAGAAAATTATTTTATACAAATACTATTAAAGGGTAAATATTGCTCCTGTAACAACCCCAAAATGGTATTACATGAAACACTACAGTTTTAATGCGAAAAGATTCATTTTTAATCCCTAACTCTTGAATCAGTTTAATTAATGAAAATATGTGTAACTTTTTTTATGAATATAAGCGTGTCATATAAATTTCATCCATAAAAGGTCCTTGAGACGTAAAATATAAAGGTATGTGGGCCCCAAGACACTACATCATTAAACATTATAAACAAAACTCGAGGGTCTCATTTAGTCAATAAATACAACATAAATCCATGAAGATATATAAACTCTAAGTCAGTCCCCACTAAGACAAAACATAAATAAATGACAAAAGGTCGGATCTTGCCCCTGAGTCCACCACCAAGTCCACATCAACCACGGAGGACATGCTTCTTAAAGACTACATCATAATCTATTCCTTATCAAATGACACGATTATCACAGTTCAATAGAAAACACACGGGTAAACTTATTTTAAAAGGAAACAACATAGAAAATAAAATATAAGATCAAGATGTTAAAAAGAGATATAGAAATCCTTCATTTTTCTAGTAGTCATGTACTAATACAACTCCTTGAGTAAACACATCATTCTTAAGTCACAATTATCAATGTATATGTCTAACTATCATGTTATGTCATGCTTACTCTTTACTCCCGGAGGATTTCATCTTTTGAGTGATTAATCCAAGTACATTCCTTAACATAGTCATACTCTATGATCTGATCATTCGAGGAGACATGAATTAAACTTGCAAAAGAAGTATGGTTTTATCGAAAATGGATGAGTGTGGGTAGTGACTTACCTCGATAAAGCTTGCAAAGACCTTAACCTATTTAGGGATTTGCCCATCCATCCATTCTATAGGCTCATTCGGCGTTAACCACCACGACAATCTCCAACACTAGTTTAAAGGCCTTCTTAGCACCCCCAACTTACATGCCTACTCAAATGCAATGTCATTCATCAATGCATGTATGTTATGATCATTCAAATCAATATCATACATCATCACCAATCTCAACATTGTAAGAGGTTATAACATCATAGACTCACCATTCATATGTTCATCATACTCATAAACTCACATATAGTTCAACAATCATAACAAGACATTCTAGCACCTTGAATTCTTGCAAACAACTCACCAAAAACTCATATGAATGTGAATCTCATACATAAAGGCAACTCTAATAATAAAATAACATAATCTCAACCACATCTCATATCATCATAAAATCATTAAGATCTCAAAATAGTTCATTTAAGCGCAAAGTAAACACACATTAATCACTTCCTCATCAAAACTGGTCATTGGACTCGAAATGGTCACTAGACTCAAAACTAATCATCAAACTCAAAATGGTCGCTAGATTCAAAACTAATCACTAGAATCAAAATGATCACTGGACTCAAAACTGATCATCGGACTCAAAATGGTCATTGGACTCAAAATTGATCACTGGTCCCAAAATGGTCATTGCACTCAAATCTGATCACTGGTCCCAAAATGGTCATTGGACTCAAATCTGATCACTAGATTCAAAACTGATCACTATACTCAAAAATAATCATCAGATGCGACACTGGACGCTGAACGTGAAAATGGTCACTTGACGCGACATTGTATACTGGACGTGAAAATGGTCACTGGACACGAAAAAGACGCGAATTCTATAGAATTTCAAAATTTATGTTGAATTGCCTCTCATGGCTTCCTAATCATCCCAAAACAAACTCAAACTCTTTCCCATCAATTTCAAATACATAAGCAACATCAACACACTTCACAAATAGGAACTTTTAATCAATATTCATCAAATAAATAACAACCCAAATTTTAAAACTCAAAACCTCAAATGCTCAAACTTTCATTTTTTTTAACAATATGATTCATTTTTCAACAAACTCGAAACCAATTCACAACAACCTAATAGAAAAGGATAAAGTTTCTCTTACCTATCAAACCTAAGGAACTCGCTTTGAGATGAAGAAAAGGAAGAAAAGAGAAAACTTTAGGTCCAAGGAGAAAGCTTTCTTCAACTCCACAAGCAATTCAAATTGCAAGGGCATTATTCATACCCAAAGTCCTATTCAACCAAAAACTAAGTCTTTTCCATGGAATTCCCATGGGTGCCTTAGTGGAAAAACATGAAAATGGAATATAAAAGAAGGAGGAGAGGTGTTTACCACACAAAAGGACAACTAATGAACACTAAATAGAGGGGGGAAAAGACCTCCTTTAAGCAAGAAAACCAAGTTCTCAACACTTTAAGGAATGTGTTTTCTTGGGGAGAAAGACGCAAGTAGAATGAGAACTTTTGTGTTTGGGTTTTAGATTTTTGAGAGTTGAATGCAAGTTTATGACTCTTGTAATTCCTCTTTTTTTACACCTAAACCTTATTATACACACTCACCTCTCTAACCATAAACTAAAGTTCATCCTCTTAAGCCCGGAATACTAAAACTCACTAACCACTACACACATACGATCAAATCACCAAATTTATTAATTAATTCATTTAAGTACTTAAACTAAATTTAATTTCTCTTATAACTTAATTAAATCACTTGAACATACAATTAAAAAACACAACCTTACAGCTCCTAACAAAGCTTCTGAAAGATAAGATTCCAATATACCCTTAGTACTTTATAAGTCACATGTTCTTTTGTAAAGAAAACTACATAAAGTGTCACTATTCAACCCTCCTTCTAGTGATCTTCTGATCGACTTCAGGGATTGGAGGAGAAAGAGTAGGGAAAAGAGAGAAAGGAGTTGGCGGTGTCGGTTTGAAGAGTTATTTTGATGTTTAAAACAATGAGGCACAGTAGTTTAATTAGTGTTTGTAATATTTTTACTTCGTTTAAAAATTTAATTTTAATTTTTTTTTTATTTACAAAAATGTCACCTTACATTTTTTAACATTTGCTCTCCAATAACAAATGTAATACATCGACATAAAATGTATTATATTTTTTCCATTAACAATTGCTTGTGAGTGAATTCAAATGCATATTATACTATCTCAATTAATTAAATACATTCTCTAGATTTTTAACATGATTTTCCTTTAGTTGATGTCTTAACAATGATGCCATTCTCATAGATTTTAATTACATAGTGTTCTCATAGTGAACCAATCTTGTACTTCATTACATAAATCATCTACTCATGAGACTTGATATCTCTTACATTACGTTAGATTATCAATACGAGTTTTAGGGGATCCTTATAAAATACCAATAATCATCAGGAACACATTACATTAGATTATCAAAAAGAGTTTAGAAACACCTAGATCCATAATCATTGATCAAATAAACGCAGCGGAATCTGAATCCATAGGTAACCGGTGGCTACATGGTTCTTCCGCAACCAAAACCTCTTTATTCCTTAATAGGACCTTTGTACCTCTTCAGATGGGGAGAAGATAAACTATGTGTGATGGCTCGGTATATTAGGGATCATAGCCTTTTTATAGCATATTAACCTAATAGGGTTCTCATTATTCCCTATTGGGCTAACAGTGACATCTGTTCATTTAAGTCCATATCATCTGATTTAATTGTCTAACGGGCTCACTTAATTTGATCACATAAAATAAAACCCACTAATGATAAATAGCTAATATAATTGTTTTATAATATTAACCCATATTAATTATTGGAACAGAAAATCTCAACAATCTCCCACTTGGGCTACATACTGTAACGATTATATCAAAGTCCTTAAGTACGCATCCATATGCTATTTATCTTTAGACTTCCACCTTAATAACCTAGTCCATCTCATGTATCAATAATGGAATCACTGCGACTTTCGTCACTACAACAAATGTAACTAGACTCCAATAACCACCACATCAGTACACTCAATGACATAGGTCAATATGAATAAGTAGCATGGAAATTACATGCAATGTGACTCAGTCATGCCTATTTCTAGCTGGTCTAAACTTATTCTTTATAGAGATTTATCCAAACACAACATATATATTACAAACAAAACAAGCTGATAATGAAATGATAAACTTCAACTTTATTTTTGCAGAAAATTCAAACAACAAAATGTTTGTAAACCATACGATATAGAATATAAGTAAGACTCCCACCAAACTAAGGTATTATCAGGAATTACACCCATATGAGCAGTGTGCTTATGAAAAAATTTAAGTGTCATACCTTTAGTAAGTGGATCAGCTAGCATGGAATGAGTCCCTATATGTTCTATATAAATCTGTATTTTCTGAATTCTTTATTTAACAACCAAATACTTTATTTCAACAAAGTTTTACTTGGTTGAATCCTTAATAAGACTGCTAAGATATTATCCCAATAAACACCCGATGGCTACTTAATGTTGGCGACAACAGGCAAACCAGTTACAATAATTTAGCAATCATAAATTCTAGTATGATGTCTCATAGCAAAATATTAACTCCACTAACATGGTTAAATGTGGATCCTTATGTGGATCCTTATGTGGAGTGATTGCCATTAAGACATTCCAAAAAAATCGAAGTCAGAATACTCAACGATTTCTAAACTTCTAGACTTTTGATATGAAAGCATGTAGTTTCTTGTTCTCTTCAATTAACGCATAATGCACTTTACTACTTTCTAGTGTTGCATATCAAGATTACTCATATATCACCTTAGGACTCCCACAAAAAAATATTTTATGACAATAAAAAATAAATTTAAGAATACATGATAAATTGCAATATAACTGTTTTGCAACAATACACAGTATGATGATAGTAGGATGTCATCAGCATATAAAACCAAAATAATAAATTTACTCCCACTGAACTTTTAGCACACACAATCATCAAGCAAATTTACCTCAACATCATAAGAGATAATCTTGATGAATTTTGTAATACCATAGATAAGAGACTTGTTTCAAATCATAAATGGATTTCTTTAGTTTGCATATCATAGACTTTAGATCATCTTAAACAAGGTTTTCTGGTTTCATCGTATAAAGTGTTTCATCAATGTTTCTATTTAGAAACGTAATCTTTACATCCATCTATGCAAAACAATTATCAAATTGATTTGCAGTATCATTATAGTCCTAAGAAAGTCTTTCTAAGAAATTAGAGAGAAAGTTTCTTTGTGATCAATGTCTTTCTTCTTGTAAAACTTTTGGCGACAAGACAAACTTTATATATCTTAATATTATCCATTGAATCCATTTTACTATAGATATTTATCTACAACTTATGGGTTTCACACTTTCAAGCAATATGACGATATTCCAAATGTCATGTTCAACCATCGGTTTTATTACATCATTTATGGCATCAATCCACTTGAGAGTTAGAGTACAACATGACTTGACTAAGTTCAATTAGACATTCTCAGTTAACCTAATGTCATATTCATGTTCTTAAAGAAATATTACATAATCATATCAAATTACATTTTTCCTTTCTCTAGTGGATCTTCTTAATGACACTTCTTGAGGTTATTGAGTTTGAACTTTAGGTGGTGCTTGAGAGGGAATCTTAATGTTGTCTTGTCTTTTAATAATGTTAGGAGTAACATCATTATTTAATTATCATATCCGTTTCTTGAACAATGGTAAGTACAAAGATTTATCTATTGTCAATAATAGGTTATTCTTTAAAGACAACACTCGTTATGTTTCCTTCCCCTCCAAACTCAATTTCCTCAAGGAGTCTTACATTACCGTCTCAAAAATGATCTTAAAGTGGGATTGTAAAACTTATACATGTGAGAGCTTTAAATGTAACAAAAAAAATTTGTAACTAATTATCTTTAAGTCCAGCTTACCTTCATGCAGCCTATAAGGCATTGCTTCGGCTGGACATCTCCAAATGTGCATATGGCTAATGTTGGGATTTCCTTGACTCACACCTATAGGGATTCTTAGTGACTACTTTAATTGGTACCATAAAAGGATATAAATTGCATTTGTTAATGTCTTTTCCCCAAAGCAACTTTGGTAGAGAAGAATCAAAAGTCTTATCATATTTGTACAAGTCTAGTTTCATCATTCTGCAACTATGTTCATGCTAGGTTTGCCTAACATTACATGTTGTAAAACAATTTCACAATTATTGAAGAAAAACACATGAGAAACTTCAAACGTTGTACCTTATGTCATATATACCATAGTATTCCCCACGGTCACATTTGACAACATTAACTTTCTTTCTTTTTCTTAGTTGAAGTTCAATTTCAGCTTTGAAAGACTAAATGTCTAGAGTCCAAAATATCTCATAATTTAAATAAAGAGGAATAATCTATAAACATAATAAAATACATTTGTTCATTCCATGAATCCATAAAGAATAGAACACAAATATATGTATGTATTAGTTCTAAGATATCCTTATTTCTTTCAATATATGAATTCCATTTTTTCTGTTTGGCTTCCCTTTATATATTCAATATAGACTATAAGGTCCAACCAATATAAAGGATCCAGAATTTCCTATAACACAAGCATCCAAATACTCTATTAAGATATATAACTTAAGTGCTTATGTTATAAAGTGACAAAATTCTTATTTAATTTTAAGTTTTGTACCATCCAAAATTGTTTGTAATAGGAATACTCAAATATCCATAAAAGAACTCATAACTTGCAACATTTGAATCACATGAGAAACTAACTTATTATTTCTAATTGAACAAAAATAACTGAATCTGTCCAAATTAGAAATAAAATTTGGTTTAATAAATAGTTCAATATATCTCTCAACTAAATTCAAATGAAATTGAGTCTTTTAAAACAATATAAAAGTTCTTATAGCTTCAACTGCAACTTTGTGTCATCGCCCACATAGAAGAATTTTCATTATCACTTGGCAGATGACTTTATAGGTTGCCTCATATAGACATGCTTTTGTGAGTAGTAGAACCAAAATCTACCCACTAACGTCCTTTGATACAAAACTAAATTAACTTTAAAACAAACAAAAATGAGAAGTTTATCATTCTTCACACACTAAATAGTGTAATTGAAACTCCATTTTTTTTACATGCCTCATCCTACAAAAGTAACAAGGAAATTCCTTATCTTGTTTTCTTGTTTCTTTTCTTAAAAAATAAAAAATTATGCAATATCATCAACTCTTAACTGACTCCCTTTTCAAACTCTAAATCTTATGCATGCCAATTAGGGATTCAAATAATATGAGTAATTTAAACCATAGTAATAACAACAATAATTAAAGAAGAGAACAATAAACATACACTGTACAAATAATCTTTATGGTAAATTTCAAGACCCAAACAAGATACCTAACACACCATTAATTCTTAATCATTGGATTGAAAAAGACTAACGGCAAGTGGCATTCAACGCATTGATCAAACATTGGTGATAAGTTTGCCTAACAAAGGTTATCTTTGGACACTTCATTACTCACATGGAAAACTTATATGATGATTACTCTGATCAAATAAGGATTGTCTTTGAACATTTCATTATTCACATGGAAAATCACACTATTTATAATCACCACATGTTTACCATCATAAGCATGTAATTATTCTGTCAAATTGTGTTTTCCTTTGGGTCGAGCACAATTTGCATGAATAATTTCATGCAACATCCATGTAAATTCAATCAAATCAACTTACGCAACAGATGTTACTTTGGCAACATGTTGTTTCAATCAATTTAACCAAAAAATATAAGATAATTTAATAAAATAAATGGAGGTCTTAAAATTACACAACTTTCACATATAATTTAGTTATATAAAAATATATTAATAGAACATGTAAATATTTTGCAAAACAGATCCATTACAAGATACCTAACACAACATTAATTCCTAGAGAAAATAATTTGTAATTGATACTTGCAATAATCAAATATTGACATTAAATTATGTCAAATAATAGTCTTTCTTTGGACCGACTATTATTCACATGAAAAAACCTTATAATTATCACACATTTATCATCACAGGTACAAAATATTATTTGGTCAAATTGTGTCTTCCTTTGGACCGAACACAATTTGCATAAATAATTCTATACAAAAATGTGTAATTTTAATCCAATCAATTTTCACAATAGGGATTTCTTTGACAATATATCATGTCAATCAAATTAATTAAAAAATCACTAGATATGAAAATAAATGGGAAGGTATGTTACTGCTAAATTAACTTTAAAACAAATAAGAGCAAGAGATTTACCTTTTTGTACACGTCATGCAGCATTGCCTTGGACACTCTTTCTTCATGTGTTCGTGTGTCCAGACTTCTTGTAGAAGTATCAAGTAAATTCTTCATCTTTCTTTTGTTTATTTTGCTAAGAGCACCCTTAGTTTTTTTTTCTTATTCTGAAAATGTCAAGCTTAAATGGGCACTTTTAGATCTGTCTTTGTGCAGCTTCTATTCCTTTTGCACACAATGAGATATAAGTTCATTAATGAAACATTTGTCCTTCTGAATGTTATAGCTCACTTTTGAATTGTCCAAAGTGTGCGGGAAGTGAGATCAAAACTAAATGCATGAGCAGGTCTTCACCAAGCTCTAGCTTAATGCTTTCAGTTTTGATGTTAAGTTGGACATTTTCATTGTGTACTCCCTTATATAGCTTTTCCCCTTTTTTCTTATTATTAACCAAAAAATAAATAAATAAATAAAACAAAAACTACATGGGCAAAGAACTTCCTTGTATATATTATGAACAGTAGCCTTGAAAAGAAGTCGTTCACAAAACCAGATAACAATGCCAAAAAACAAAATACACTCGAATTTAAATCAAACATCCAATGTGGCAATATCTGAATTTACCAACAATTAATATGTGTTGTTCCAAAAAAATTGAGTTCATATAACCAAAGCAATCTAGGTATAATTAGAATCAAATAACTTTAAATCTCAATAATCTAACAGTAATGGTGGCTTTGATATCACTTGTTGGAATTTTAGGGAATCCTTATAAAATATCAATAATCACCAGAAACACATTATGTTATATTATCAAGAAGAGTTTTAGGAATATCTGGATCCATAATGATTGATCAAACAAACGCAGTGGAATCTGAATCCGTAGGTAATCGGTGATTTCATGGTTCTTCCTCAACCGAAACATCTTTATTTCTTAATAGGACATTCGTAACTCTTTAGATGCTAAGAAGAAAAACTATGTGTGACGGCTCAGTATATTGAGGACTATAGCCTTCTTATAGCGTATTAACCTAATAGGGTTCATATTATCCCTTATAGGACTAATACTACTGACAGACATCTGCTCATTTAAGTTTATATTATTTTATTTAATTGTTAATGGACTCACTTAATTTGATCACATAAAATAAAACCTATTAATGATACATAACCAATATAATTATCTTATAATATTAACCTATATTAATTATTAGAATAAAGAATTCCAACAGTTTTTAAAAAGATTTTACAAGAAGGCGGCCTTAAGGTTAGTGCCAAATTTGAAGCACAATGCTTAGTAATGGCTGGATCAGATCTGGAGCACAATCCTCAACACTGTAGTGGCATTCCTAGCACTAGCAGTAAAATTTGGGTTGCTCTTTGTCTTACAACGATTAGGGCAGGGACTCATATTATTCTAGAACCTTTAGCACTGCAAGAATTGGTGCTTCCTCTCAACCATTGCTTTAATTTTCTCCTCATCAAGCGCTTAAAATTACACTAGAACAGAAAATGCATTTTAGATCAATTTTTTAGATTGATTTTACGAGAATCGTTTATAAAAAACATGGTGTCATTTTGGCGTATAAAATTAATGTTTAAAGATGGGTTGCACGAGGTTATTTATTCTCATGATTTGCCATCAACTGCTCCAGAGCTTAGTGTCATCAGTTCTTGCGCTTCAAGTATTGAAACTAAATTTCCTAATAATTGCATGCCCTGAAAAATAAATTAGAAAAAAAATGAATCTATGAATTTATGAACTTGTTATCTTTTTATTATAATTTTCATTACTTATTTAAGTGAAGTGTGTTCTTCAATTTCTTTCTATAGATAAATCCATGAAATATAAATTTATTAATTTCTTAAACATGATAATAGCCTAGAATCTAGCCTTAGTATTAATGACCGGTTATAGATACGATTTTAAAGCATCTATCACATTGACTCATATGTCGAAACGTGTACATGTCGTATGCAAATACGTCAAATCTGAATAAAATCATTTTTATATACTTATACATCAGGTATAAAAATATATTTCAAACTGAGGATATATATGAAGTAATAAGAGATCTCATTGCGAAAAATAAACATATAAATCTTTACCATTTATTTATGTTATTTAAAATTAAAGTTGTAACTTTTTTAAATGATTGTAGGATATATATTCAAGTAAGTTTTATATAGAATGATCTATGTGATATTTAATTACAACGGCAAAATTCCACCACCGCTCATGATAAAACGATAAATTCTCTTGATGAATCATGCAAACATATATGGGTCTAAACCATCTTTATTCTACCAACATATAGGTCAAGTTATAAGAGAAAATCAATTGCATACAATGATACATATATGGGTCGATCGATTTCTTTCGTTGGTTGAAAGCGTAAGTTCTGGCTCTCTCTTTTCCATATTGCAAGTTAAAAGTTATAATTTATTCACGCATGTACACGTACGCAGTTACGTATGTAATATATATATATATATATATATATATATATATATATATATCCTTGGTCATGCATGCTGTGTGCAAATACGCTATGATGAAAATGGTTTTTAAGTACTTGTAGCAAAACAAGTACTTAAATACGTCACGATTAAAATAAAAAAATAAAAACAATGTATGGTGGCGTTGCTATAGGTCAAAAGATTTTTTTTAAAAATCGATTAAATTATGATTTTAATTTTATATATTTTCTATGTAAACATTTCAATTAATTGAGCTATCAAAAATATAATTTTTAATGTAATTATGATAAAAAAAAGATATTAATTATATGAGAATTTATGATTAAATGATTTGTATTTTCTGTTATATTTGATGTAAAAAGTTATTACATTTTATATTACCTGAATTATATGTATAATTAATGTAAAAAGGACTGGAAAATACCCAAATCCCACATCGCCTGTCTCAATCTTTGGAGTGCAGCTTATATATACCTGTTGGATAACACTTAGTGCTAATTGATTTCATCTCAAAATTAATTGACATTAAGTGAAATTGTCCAAAGGCTGCAATTCAAGTATTACAACATTTTTTTATTTGAGTGATAACTCTAAATCCATAATCAATTATTGATTTTTTATAATTTAATTTTCAATATTGTTTATGTACTTTTAGTGAGTCCTACATTATATTTTAATTTTATATTCTATTTTTTATTGGTTCTATATATCTTAATATAAAAATTTATATTGCAATTATTCTATAAATATTTTGTCAAAGAAAATTCCATAAGAAAATATATTTTTTAAAGAAAAAGTTATTCTTCATTTGAAATTCTAAGCCATAACATGATTAAATGTTTTGGCAAACATTGTTTGTAAAATTATTAATTACCTTA
The DNA here is from genome assembly GCF_000004515.6 of Glycine max. Lineage (NCBI taxonomy): Eukaryota > Viridiplantae > Streptophyta > Magnoliopsida > Fabales > Fabaceae > Glycine > Glycine max. The sequence goes on along the minus strand of NC_038255.2, from coordinate 1,627,639 downwards.
ATTTTAAAAGTACATTTTATGGATTAATAATTATAAAAATGTATTAAACCATGTACGTTTTTTAAAATTCATATCTGTGGATACTTTATTGGAATAAAAAAAAGATAAAACTTAATAGAGTTTTATCTTAATAATGACTCGTGATCTCGTATAATAGAAGTCAACATTAAAAGTTGACACTGATTATTCAGGTAACAATATAATTTTGACTAAAATACAGTAATAGAAAATAGAAGAAAGTATTTTAAACTTATTACATGTATTTTAAAGTATTGTGCGGATCTTCCATCGACAAAATAATACTCTTGTGACAAAAATAGAAGAAAGTGGGTGATGGAACTAAGGAAAATTTAAAGCAACTGATTACATCTAGATAGGCTATATTCTCTATCATAAATTGCAAGATTCCCTTTACACATATATAGCTTTTGATGCTAAGAGAAAGAAAATCAAGACAAAGATATACGCCACTGATCTGGTGGATCTTTGTAGTTTCTTCAGCACTACTTATTAATGCCATTCATAAACCATCAAGAAGTTTTAACACAAGCCATGGTATATATATACGTACACACTGAGAAATAGAAGAAACTCCTTTCGTACTTTGCATCACAAGAGAGTTCCACGCAAGTAGCAAGACTCTATCTGATCTACTTTTTACTTTGGCTATAAATGATGAATTTAGTCTTTTATTTTTATTTGTTTTTCAGTTTCATCATCTATCTTTTAAAAAAATTATTTTAGTTTCTTTATCTTTTTAAATTAATTTAAAATAATCATTCTGTTGGTTTAAAAATAACTCTGTTAATAATATTTAGATTCTGACCATTTTGTAGACGCCACAAAACAAAAAAATTTCCAAATTGGAAATTTCAAACCATGATTATCTTTTCCCCAATTTTAAAACTCAAATCTCAATCAATCTTGATACTTCTTCTCTCATCCTTACTTATTCAATTCAATTCTCTTCTGTGATGGAACATCTTGACGTTAGTATGGAGGTGGCAACGTTCATAGTAATGGCACATAGGTAGAGTTGGTGTTATTTACAACAATGGGTGGAGGCAACATGAAAAAGATATTTATATGATATGTGCATAATAAAGTATTATTAATTATTTTGTCTTAAATTAAAAAAACTTAAATGATGAACGTGATGATCTAGGACTACCACTCAATGAAGAGAGATAACTTATTACTGAGTTTTTTTAATAGATTAAATGTATTCAAAGTATTTAATGTACTTATACTTAGTGTTTAAATTTAAAATTACTGATTAAGTTAAAATAAATTTGTGTTAATTTATTATCCTTCCCCCGAGTCAGCTTTCACTGACCATGGTAAATAAGTTATACTTTAATAATTTTTCTACTTAAAAATTGCTTGGATTTGTTTGATTTTTTTCTAATTTTAAAATCATGTTTTAAGAAATAGTTTCATACTACCCAATAATTATTTTTTTCATTAAAATAGGTGTTGAAAATTATGTATAAAAATAAGTATTTTTCTTAAGACAAAAGTGAGAAACATCTGAAAATTATGTATAATCCCTCATTATTATTATTATTAAAGAATAGTAACAAAGAAAGAAAAAAAAATTACGAGTCATTCAATTAATAAGAGTTGGTACACTTGATGGAAAGTTTAATTTTTAAAAGCATGTTAGTTAAGGTTTAATGGCCGACAGTGTATGTGAAAAAAGTTTACATATTTTAATAATTGTTCTGTTTTAAGGTAGTGTTTGGAGGCAAAAAAATGTTTTAATATATCTAAAATGGTAATAAAGTTTCACATATTTAGAGAGAAAATAAATTTTGGAAATAAAAAGATTTATAGAAAAGAGTAATTTAAGGATAAGTGGAACAACTTTACTAACATTACGTTTGTTTGAGTGAAACTAAGTTTGGATTTCTTAAGTTGAATTTTGGTTTGGGTTTTATGAAAAAAAAAATGTGATTGAAAAAAAAAATCATATTAAAGATATTTAATCAAATTTTCTAACAAAAATTTAATCATTTGATAAAACTTTAATTCCCACCTTTGTAAGCTGGAATAAATTTTTCTTATGATATTTGAGTATAAATTAGTTACTAAGGTTTTATATAATAATTAAAATAAATATTTTTTTTAAAAATCAACTATATTGTTTTTCTAAGGTATTATCATTAGTATATATTGAAAAATACTGATATTAAATATTTTAAGTTATTAAAAAACAAAAAATATATATCTTTAGTATAATAAATATTTTTTTAATAAAAATTATCATTATCTTTTAACTTGTACCACTGAACAAGAGGTTGTCTAAACTTAATTCGGTCTCAAATTTAGATTCTAAGTACAATTGAGTAATTAAATACTTATATATACATACATACATATATATATATATATATATATATATATATATATATATATAATAAAATATTTTCACTTATGGTAAAAAGGATAATAAGTTAAAGAATAAATAGTATATGGACTGAAAGTGTAAATAGTTTTGATACTCTCGATTAATCAGAGATTATCATTTATGATAATTTACTAATTTTGTTAATTCTAATTGTAATTATCTTAGAAGTTATATCTAACATTATTTCTAATATTAGTTTACAATATAAAAACTTTTTTGACATTTTTATATAAATTAAATTCTAATAAAGAATCTTTTAAGAAAAGAATATGGACATAAATTCCCTTTAGCCCAACTTCCCCGATCTCTTCTCTATTTTTTTTATTTATCTATCATCTACTTCGGTTTCTCCATTGTTTCTTTTTTTATTATCATCACAAAGAACACCCCAAGAGTGTAACTATATATATATATTCGAATTTACACAGATATATATAAAAAAATTTATTAAATAAGATGAAATCATGAAAAAATTGTTTATACTACTATTTTGGACCAGCACAATATTCTGAGTTTAGATTTACTTATATTGGAGTTTAGAAGAAGTACATAAATTCCTTTCTTCTTATTTCTCTAATTATTTATAAAAAAAATAACATACAAATATAATGTCTCAGTCAACACCAACAAAAAAAAAATGTTCTCCCTGTATATGGATTGCGCTGTGTTGCTCCAAAAAAAAACGTCATTAATGACGCTTTTAGAGGTGCATTATTATGAAGTCAAACATGTGGTTTCGCATTATTAATTTCCCAAATGCATGTTGTCACTCCTCCACCCTCCTTGTTATAAGCCTCCCCACGTTATCAATAATCATATCATATACTATACAACCCTGGCCTTTCTTTTTTTTGTTGCTTTTGGCCCCCACCACTCCACACTCCCAAGCTCTCTTGTGCCTATAAAATCTATCATAACGTTGCAATATTGAATAATAATAAGGCCACTGAGAGGGTCTTGAAAGCAAGGCAGCAGAAGAAATAGTGGTCTGGGAATCTTACACTGTTGGTTGTTTCTAAGGAAATTAATTAAAGGGTATAGTGGCAAATGAGTGGTGATCATAACAGTTCTGTTTCCATGGTTGGGAAGAAGAAAAAGAATGGCTCTCTTCGGTCTATTTTCATGCATGCTGATGGCTTAGACTGGTTCCTCATGATTTTTGGTCTCTTTGGGGCCATTGGTGATGGCATAGGCACCCCTTTGGTGTTGTTTATCACCAGCAAAATTATGAACAATATTGGTGGTTTTTCTAGCAACATAGGCAGCACTTTCATCCACAGCATCAATGAGGTTTCGATTTTTTTTTGTTTTTGTTTTTCTTCTCTCTCTCTCTCTCTCTAGTTCAACACATGAAGATAATAGGAGTAGCTTAATAATTTGATTTGGGTTTACTATTTTGTGATGCAGAATGCCGTGGTTTTGTTATATTTGGCTGGTGGGTCTTTCATTGCTTGTTTCCTAGGTGAGTGTCAGTTTTGCTATGATTTTGATTTTTGACTTTGACTGAGTAACTGATTATCTTTCTTTTCTATGATACAAAAGTATTAGCATTTATCTTCAAAAAAAAGTATTAACATTGTATACTACTTTTACTTTGGGGGGGTTTCAGAGGGTTATTGTTGGACAAGAACAGGAGAAAGGCAAGCTGCAAGAATGAGAGTTAGGTACCTTAAAGCAGTTCTCAGGCAAGAAGTAGCATACTTTGATTTGCATGTCACAAGCACATCGGAGGTCATCACCAGCGTCTCTAATGATAGCCTCGTAATTCAAGATTGTCTTAGTGAAAAGGTGAAAAAAAAACTCATAACTTGTCCTTTTCTAATTAAAGCTATTGCAATTTTGATATGAAATAAAGTATTTTACTTCCATATCATAAATTCCTTGAATTATACATGATTCATTAAAAGTAATGTAGGATTTTAATACATATATATGACATATGAGGAGAGATAATCTTAGTCATAAACCTATACATATAGATGATGATTAGAATTGTTTCAGTATATCTTTTAATAAGTGTACATGTTTACAAAATTGATTTTAAAACAAATTAATTTCGGTTAAAAGTGTTTTTCAAGCAAAATAATTTATATTTAGATGTTTTTATCTTGAAAGCAAAATTACTATAAAACTTAAATAAAAATTTCAACCCAAGACAAAAACTACTACTTTTTGTAGTCAAATTGATGTTGTAAGGCAATCGATTTCACCTAACAAAATCCAAACATCTATATTTTTATATAAAAAAAAAAAACAAGTTTAACTATTGCAGTGAAAATCAATTCTCATCATTTCCACTATTAGACCAAACTCGCTCATTAGTCTTAATCATAACTATTCACAGATTTACTCATTTTGTCTCATGCTCTATTATGCCACGCATACCCACATAAAGTATTACTGTTTTTAATTCTATTTGCGGCATTAACAGTTTCTTCCAATTTAAAAGCCAGGTCCCAAACTTTTTGATGAATGCGTCCATGTTTGTTGGGAGCTACATAGTGGCTTTTGCATTATTGTGGAGATTGGCCATTGTGGGGTTCCCTTTTGTGGCCCTACTTGTGATCCCCGGTTTCATGTATGGGAGGACATTAATGGGGTTGGCTAGCAAGATAAGAGAAGAGTACAATAAAGCAGGCACAATAGCAGAACAAGCAATATCCTCCATCAGAACCGTTTATTCTTTTGTGGGGGAAAGCAAGACTATTGATGCTTTCTCTGAAGCCCTACAAGGGTCTGTTGAGTTGGGACTGAGACAAGGCTTAGCAAAAGGTTTAGCTATTGGAAGCAATGGTGTTGTCTTTGCTATATGGGCATTCATGTCCTATTATGGTAGCAGATTGGTCATGTACCATGGAGCTAAAGGTGGGACTGTATTTGCAGTTGGAGCAGCCATAGCTCTTGGAGGATTGTAAGTATACTTACCTTTTTATCTCATTCCATTTAATTCATTTATGTTTTGGAAAATTATTGTATAGTCGGACAAAACTAAGTGTGTATGGTCTCATTCAATTTTCATGTGACAATTAACCAGTTTATTAACTACTCTTTTCCCATAAATTGAAATATATATATATATATATATATATATATATATATATATATATATATATATACCTGAAAGATTGATCAGAATTATAAATACATGATAGATATATGATGATTTCAAATCATACAACAATATCCTGTGGTTTTAGTGTTAATTTTTAATTAAAATAAAGGGTTCACCTCACTAATCATGACTATAATTTTTAATATTAATCTTAATTTTTATTATACAAATTATCAAAAGTAATTGTGACCACTGCATCTCAATCGCAATTGTGACCTCATTAGTCGCATTTTCTCACAATTGGTCACAATTTAAAACTATGCTTATAATTCTAAGTTTAAGTGACACTTTTTTGTTGCTATTTTCTTTGTGAAACAGGGCACTAGGTGCTGGTTTGTCGAACGTGAAGTACTTCTCAGAAGCAAGTACCGCAGGAGAACGCATAATGGAAGTGATAAAAAGGGTTCCAAAGATTGATTCTGATAGCATGGCTGAGGAGATTCTGGAGAACGTTTCAGGGGAAGTTGAATTCAACCATGTGGACTTTGTGTACCCATCAAGGCCAGACAGTGTTATTCTGAATGATTTCTGCCTAAAGATTCCAGCAGGGAAAACAGTGGCTTTGGTTGGAGGGAGTGGCTCTGGAAAATCCACTGTGATATCACTTTTGCAGAGGTTTTATGACCCAATTGAGGGAGAGATATTTCTTGATGGTGTGGCCATTCACAAGTTGCAACTCAAGTGGTTGAGGTCTCAAATGGGTTTGGTCAGCCAAGAGCCTGCACTGTTTGCAACTAGCATTAAAGAGAATATACTTTTTGGAAGAGAAGATGCCACTCAAGAAGAGGTTGTGGAGGCAGCAAAAGCTTCCAATGCTCATAATTTCATTTCACAGTTGCCACAAGGATATGATACTCAGGTGAGTGCTACTTCATTAGTCATTTGTCAAACCAACCCAATATGTTAGTAGTTAGGTTAGGATGTTTGTTTGTGGAGTGTGTGTCACGGCATGCAAGTTTTACCCTTGGTGGTTGTTAGGATGAAAAAAGAAGTAAAAAAATTCAAATTAAACTATAAAAAAAGTGGAGAGAAAATTTTTAATATATTATATATTCAAAAATAAACTCAATTTATAGAGATTAAAAAAATAAATTAAGATGTTTAAACAAAGAAAGTTTGACAAAGAGACATAAATGCAATCACTTAAAAAGTAAAAAATTTCAATGTAACAATTGAAAAATTAAGAGATAAATTAAAATAAAATTACAAAAAATCCAAAATTGCATAATAATAATAATAATAATAATAATAATAATAATAATATTATTATTATTATTATTATTATTATTATTATTATTATTATTATTATTATTAATCTATTAAGTCTAACTTTAACCGAAAAGTTATTGCTGATAAATTCTCAACGTATACTATTCACGCATTTTTTCCTAGATGCTAATCTTCGACAACGATATTATAGAGTGACATGAATAATTCTTTGATTTCATGATGCCCTCCATCCAAGTGACATGTGTTTATGTTAACTAATAATTTTGTACGATAGCACCAACTAATAATTAACTTGGTGGTCCACGTACGTAAATCACATCAACTTTCCTCCAAATGGCTTAACAGCAAATGGTTTTTAAGACAGGTTCTATATATGGCCGGCATCTTGAGTCGTGACCCTAATTTTTATCAAATCATCACCTCATGGTAGCATATTTTTCAAAGAATGTTAGTAAAACTCATGACGATGCAAATTTATAATTGAAACCAACAATATTATATATATATATATATACACACAAAATTATACTTGTACATAAAGATACTTTATTTGCTAAAAGTCCAAAAAACAACTATTTTTAAAAGGCGAGTAATCTTCTAGGTTCTAGCTGTAGTCCTTACACGTATAAGTTATTAGCACTAATTAATTAAACTAGAAGGATCCTTATTCATGTAGTTGAAACAGTATAAGAAACATTGTTTATTCATGTTCCCATTATAATATTATTATTTAAGAAACTAGATCAACAGCTCACCGTTGATTTGCATGGTTAGGAGTGGACAAACTTATGTGCTATTTGGGTAATAGCAGTTCTCGTGTTGCGGTTTTTCAATCCAGAAGTAACTAATTGTACTTCTTATCTAAACTTACAAATTAAATAGGAAATATTTCATCAAACACTTTTAAGTAATTAATTGTTATACTGTTACACGCTTAGTTATTTGGACAATTTTAAGAATACTATATATAGCATAGATATAAGCAATAGATAATCAGCACGAAAATAGCGGCTCAAGGGAAAATGCAAAATAGCTCAAGCGAGATATACAATCATTATTATATCGTTGACTATCCCAATATAGATAAACAATGAGTTAAACCCTTTTCACACGTTGTCTATCATGAGTTCATGATCACTATATGCAATTGATTAATAAGTTTGTTTCACTCCTATCATTGTACAACTCATGACACCATTTTCTAATAATCACTGATAGAACCTCTCCCACATACTTCCGAATCATTTAAAAATTTACTGTGGCCAAGTACAGTGCATCTAACGTATTATGATAATTAATATATATTAATGAAGATAATACTTGTGCAGGTTGTTAATAATCTATTAGCTTAGCATACCTCAGTCTAATACTTATTTATGTTCATACAAGAATGTTTCCTTTGTTACCTAAAAACAGCTATATGTTTTAAAATCATTTTGTTCTTTCATTATAATTGACTCCATAAAAACAATCCAAATAAATTTACTTTAATTTAAACCTAAGATATATTTATTAATTATAGTTTAATTAAAAGATACTGACAAAGTAAGTCTTAGATTCTCATATCATTGATGTTTATGGTAATTATTTCAAAAGTTGAACTAAGGTGTCATTTTTTTAAAATTGATAATATAAATCTTATTTTTATAATCACATAATATCAAATTAAATTATTCATAAGAATAAGAGATTTAACTCAATTAATTGAACAAAATATATGAGTTATTATAAATCTTGTAATTCTCTTTATACATATTTTTAATTCCTACGGATAAAAAAAAGTTATATGCAAGAAGATACTAATTTCATGTTTATATATAGGTTGGGGAGAGAGGAGTTCAAATGTCAGGTGGACAAAAGCAAAGAATTGCAATAGCACGAGCAATAATAAAAAAGCCACGGATTCTTCTATTAGATGAAGCAACAAGTGCACTAGATTCTGAATCTGAACGAGTTGTGCAAGAAGCATTAGACAAAGCAGCAGTAGGGCGCACAACAATCATCATTGCACATAGATTATCCACCATAAGGAATGCAAATGTGATTGCTGTTGTGCAAAGTGGGAAAATCATGGAGATGGGATCACACCATGAACTAATCCAAAACGACAATGGCCTTTACACCTCACTAGTTCGTCTCCAACAAGCAAAAAATGAAAAAGAAGACACCATTTTTCATCCTACTCCTCCTTCGTCCATATCGAACAAAGACAATCACAACACGAGTAGCCGTAGGCTCTCTGTTGTGATGATCCGTTCTAGCTCCACCAACTCGATACCTCGTATTGGTGGTGGTGACGATAACAATATTGTTGAAGAAGTAGTGGAAGATAACAAGCCACCACTTCCCTCGTTTCGAAGGTTGCTCGCACTGAACATTCCCGAGTGGAAGCAAGCATGTTTAGGGTGTTTGAATGCGGTGTTGTTTGGTGCAATTCAGCCTGTGTATGCATTTGCAATGGGGTCAGTGATATCTGTTTACTTCCTCCCAGACCATAATGAGATAAAGAAGAAAACTATGATCTATTCACTTTGTTTCCTAGGGTTGGCTGTGTTCTCCTTAGTGGTTAATATCCTCCAGCATTACAACTTTGCTTACATAGGAGAGTACTTGACTAAAAGGATCAGAGAAAGAATGTTTTCCAAGATACTCACTTTTGAAGTTGGATGGTTTGATCAAGATGAAAATTCCACAGGTGCTGTTTGTTCTAGACTTGCCAAAGAAGCCAATGTGGTATGTTTTTTATTGTTATTTTTTGCCCAAGATATTTATGCTTTATTACATGTCATGCATTTTTATTTTGTAACCTACTATACAAAGAACAAACACTTACATTGATATGACAATACCATAAAACAATTTAATGTCTTAGATTTAGTCAATTAGCATCAAAATTGCAAATTAATAGGAGTAATGTTTTGTGTGAGGTTGTATATTGAAAAATGTTTAAGGTTTTAGTTAGAACTAATTAATGAAATTTAGTTCTTAGAAATCTCATACAAATAGATAACAAATCTAATTTGTTTATATTTTATCATATAGATATAATAACAAATAAATAAAATTAGGGAATGTGGCGAAAATCATGCCAGGTTAATTAGTTGTACATAACTGTGCAAGTAAATTCATACAAATGATCATATCCCTTTTAAACACAATTTGCAAGTTTTCTTAATTGTTTTATATTCCAATAAAAATGCCCTCTTTGTAATATTTTGTTTTTGAGTCATTGTTTTGTAATTGCCATTCATTGGCTCATATGTCTTGTTATCTATGTATATTTTATGAATTAAAGTTTATCTTGTGTATTTTGATTGTATATAACTTACTTCTTCTTGTTTCTTCTTTTATAACTTAATTAGTTTTAACCTATGGTATTTCACACTATAGGTAAGGTCTTTAGTGGGAGATAGAATGGCTCTAGTGGTACAAACCATTTCAGCAGTGGTAATAGCTTTTACAATGGGCCTAATCATTGCATGGAGGTTGGCCATTGTTATGATAGCAGTTCAACCCATTATCATAGCATGTTTCTACACAAGGCGTGTCCTTCTCAAGAGCATGTCTAGTAAGGCCATCAAGGCCCAAGATGAAAGTAGCAAGATAGCTGTTGAAGCTGTTTCCAACCTCAGAACAATCACAGCATTTTCTTCCCAAGATAGGATCCTTAAAATGCTCGAAAAGGCCCAAGAAGGCCCGAGCCGTGAAAGCATTCGACAATCATGGTTTGCGGGCATTGGGCTTGCATGTTCCCAAAGCCTTACATTTTGCACTTGGGCTTTGGACTTTTGGTATGGAGGCAAGCTTGTGTTTCAGGGCTTCATAAACGCCAAAGCATTGTTTGAGACCTTCATGATTTTAGTGAGCACAGGTAGGGTTATTGCAGATGCTGGTAGCATGACCAATGACCTAGCTAAAGGGGCTGATGCTGTGGGCTCAGTTTTTGCAATCTTAGATAGGTACACAAAAATTGAGCCAGATGATGACATAGATGGGTACAAGCCTGAAAAGCTAACAGGGAAAATAGAGCTTCATGATGTCCATTTTGCATACCCAGCTAGGCCCAATGTGATGATCTTCCAAGGCTTCTCAATCAAAATTGATGCAGGCAGATCAACAGCATTGGTTGGGCAAAGTGGCTCTGGAAAATCAACAATCATAGGCTTAATTGAGAGATTCTATGACCCTATGAAAGGGATTGTGACCATTGATGGTAGAGACATAAAATCATACCACCTTAGGTCACTAAGGAAGCATATTGCTCTTGTAAGCCAAGAGCCAACATTGTTTGGTGGGACCATAAGGGAAAATATTGCATATGGGGCATCTAATAATAATAACAAGGTTGATGAAACTGAGATCATAGAAGCAGCTAGGGCAGCTAATGCTCATGATTTCATTGCAAGCCTAAAGGATGGTTATGACACATCGTGTAGAGATAGAGGAGTGCAACTCTCTGGGGGTCAAAAGCAAAGAATTGCAATAGCTAGAGCCATATTGAAGAATCCAGAAGTGTTGTTGTTGGATGAAGCCACAAGTGCCCTAGATAGCCAATCAGAAAAATTGGTGCAAGATGCTCTAGAAAGGGTGATGGTGGGGAGAACTAGTGTGGTGGTGGCTCACAGGTTAAGCACAATACAAAATTGTGACCTAATTGCTGTGTTAGATAAGGGAAAAGTGGTGGAGAAAGGGACCCACTCATCTTTGTTGGCTCATGGACCAGGTGGAGCTTATTACTCTTTGATAAGTTTACAAAGAAGACCAGCAAATTAAACATGAATGTTAGTTTTACGCATGAAATCTCAGCTAGCTAATCAAAACAAACAAAATGTCACATTTATTGGTGATTAGTATTAAACCTCTTTTGTGGTAACTTGTGAAAGTAAATTAAGAAAAATGAAAGAAAAGTAAATTAAGCAAAGATAGAAGGGAAGAATTATATAACAGTTGTAGTCTCTCCCAACTTCCTAAATTCTCCATATTAATTATAAGCTTAAATTGTAAGATAATTTATTTTATTTGACTTAAATGTATGTAGTCTTTAGTCTCAGTCTCCTAAAATATAAATTTTGAGTTTACCCTTGAAACTAAGGGAATTCGATGCTTTAGTTTTTAAATGCAATTGCTTAATTTCATTCATGTTTATATATATATATATATATATATATATATATATATATATATATATTATGACGATTGTACACCAAATGCTAGCATCCTTAGAATTTCAAAAATTCAATTCATATAAACTTTTCTTTCTACTCTAAGGATTGATATGATTTTTGAGTCAATACCATTTCTATTTCAAAATTATCATGAAAGATCTTTAATTTTCAGCATACAATTAATAAATATCAATTTTTATTATATCAATGAACATATATAAAATTAAGAAAATTCGGTAGTAAGAATATTTCTCCTTCCCAAAAAGACATCCTAAACCTCATACCTAATTTGGGCTATTGATATATAACTATATAAAATTGGGTAGAAAAATTGTGAGTAAAAAAATCAAAATTTGAGAGTTTCGGGCATAAGAAAAATAATAATCACGAGATCAAACTTGTTTAGTTTTAAAAATAAAATGACTTAATTAACTCAATGAAAACTTAGGGAATGAAAATTGCTTTCAACCCACATTAAAAGAATTAAAAGTACAATTAAATTCAAATTTAAATTGAGATTGATTTAAAGGTAGAAATCAATTTAAAAAATGCAAGCAAATAATATGCACATATCAATTTTAGAAGAATTTAATTTTGTGATTGGATTTCACACATTTGCTACTAACATATAAATTATAATGAGTGTTATAAGGTTGACTTGATAGCAAATGAAAAAAGAAGAAGGAAGAAGTTGTGAATTCGAATCTTTCCACTAACAAAAACTAATAACTCACATTGATCGATTTAAAAAATCAATTACCGATATGCCTTAATTGGTTCAAGTTTGAAGGTGAATGAACATAAGATAACCTTTATTTCCTTTTGTCCTTCCTTAAAACACTTAGGGTTATACAAAGAGTTAATCAAGCAATTTGTATAATTAAGTACAATAACAAAATAATCAAAACTCAAGAATTCAATCTTTGCATATCAAAATCAACAATCCATTAATAAGTCTAGGGCTATGCCTAATCTTAAAATAAAGAACATTTACTCATACATTGACACATAGTCATAGGCAAAACACCAAAAGAAAGAAAGAACAACAAATCTGTAAACTTAAAGAATAAATGAGAATTTCTAAAAATAAAGTCACAATCACAATGCATAAGGTAAATTTTAAATCATGATTTTTTTTATCATTGTTGGTTTCTAATAAAATAAAAATGTACTTTAAATGTTGATGTGACGGTTAAAATTTTAAAATGTAATTTGTGACAGTTCGAAAAATTATTACAATTCAAGAAGAAAACAAAAAGGAAACAAGTCTAGGCTTCTCAAGTCTAAGCATCCAAATCCACCACAACCTGAACTTGCACAACACCACTTAGAGTACCACTGCACTACCTTACCCAGAACAACCAACACCGAAACTCGTACCACCTCCACCCAAACCCATGCTCCACCACCTCCATACCATTATTACATCGTAGCTAACCTTCCCTCACCACACCAAAACCAACCACACACTACCACACCAACCTTAGGTTTCAACCCCACAAATTAAATTTTAACAAATTCTAACCACAAAATCTGAAATGAAGAAATGATTTAAGTGAGTAATAAAATTTAGGTTTGTGAGGATGTTGAAGCCATAGCAATTTGTGAGATCAAGGATGGCGGTGGTGAAAGTGTAGCCATTGGTGTCAAATAGGGTGGCAAAAGTGTGTGGTGTCGCTGGAACTCTCTTGGATCCATAGAGTCTTCATATTCATAAACAAAGATGTTCTAGTTATCATTAGTACGTAGCAAGTTGTGAAACAAGATATAAACATGATGAACATAACTACATAAACTGTCAATTTCCAAATTGGTTTGTGAGTATGCTGTATTTGCATTTGGTTGTGTTTTGGATCAAATTTGATTTAATTTTTTTTGTTCTTTAATTGATTATGGTGATTTAAAAACCACTATAATTTGTAATTTAATTTCAAAATAAATAGTGGTGATTTTTAAATTGTCAGAAATTGTCTTCTGGTTTTTTTAATGGACGTGTCCTTACTTAATTTAACATAAACATTCTAACAACATGGATAAAAAAACAATTTTTATTTTATTAGAAATAAAACATTAAAAAAATAATGGAATAAAAAATAAAATTCAATCATTTATCATAGAACAAAAACATATTTATGTATATCTTAATAAATGGCATAATAAATGAGAATTACCAAATAATGTCTTAAGAAAATATTATTAAAAAGCGCCATTTTAGCTTCAATTAAAAGCGACAAAGGAAAGTTACATGTTTTTTTTAGTGAATAAGGAAATGTACATATTTCCTTTAAAAAAAAGAAACTTGCATATTTATTTAATAAAATGTAAACAAATTAGATTTTTGATCTATTTGTGCTAGATTAATTTGTAAATATTAAACAACATAATTGTAAACCAAAATCTTGATCATTTTACTTCATGCAACCTCACACAAAACCTTAATTATTAATTTTAAATTTTTGAGCTAATGGAATAAATTTCACGTGTTACATTGTTTTATAGTATTTTCACATTAATGTAATTATTTGATCTTCATATAGTAGGTATAAAATAAATGAAAATGCATGACATGCAATAAAGCATAAAATATTGAGGGCAAAAGTAGCAATAAAAACATACCACATTAGCTTCTTTGGCAAGTCTAAAAAACAATACTTGTGGAATTCATCCATATCCAACTTCAAAAGTTAGTTAAGCACTCTCCCATACAAGCAAAATGATATTGTCGAAAGATATTAACGATCAAGAAGAACACAACCAATCCTAGTAAATAAAGTAAATAGATTCTTCTTTTCTTTATTATCTCATCATGGTCTAGGAGAAAGTATATTGATATCACTAACCCTAATGTCAATGCGATACACATGCAGATCGAATTGCACCAAAGAACACTACATTTAACCCTAACCCTAGGCATGTTTGCTTCCAATTGGGGACGTTCAATATTAGCTTTTTAATATTCTGCAACCTCTTTAATAACATTATCATTTATCACTACCAGCATGAGGTAAGAATCTAGTGAAATCCTAAAACAAATTTGGGTGGTCCTTATAAAGGGTAGAAACCTAGAAAATATATTGTTTAAAAGAAAAATAGGACTAATTAAGCATTATCCTTTTAGCAGAGAACAAGAAACAATCATAAAAAAGTCCCACAAAAAGACAAAGCATATTATCTCACTATAAACCTCATCAATGTCCTTATGCTCCTACGGTACATATTTAAAATGTTCAAGAATGATTTGTAAACATGATCATCACTTTGAAATTGTTTCTATATATACATGCTCATCACTTTTTAATTGTTTGAACTATACATACATTTCGCAAATAAATTGACCAAGACTAATTATTGTAAATGTTTTTCACAATAATTAAGGTGGAGAAAATGTCAATTCAAATAGAATGGATTTAAAATGATGTTACTCCATAGATCAAGTTTATAAATTCTCCCATTTTCGTCCATGAAATAATATTCGAATACTTGAAAAGTTTCCTTTATTTTGTCTAGTTGCCAATTTTTAATTATCGAGATCTGATTATGAGTTATTAACCGATAAAATAAAAAATTGGCAACTTGAAGAGCTATTCTTAAAGGACCTAATGATTTTTAATTAGAATCACAGAATCCCTTTGAATTTGATTAATTTCCTCTTTTTGGAAATAATTCAATGATGAGAAAATTATCAAAGATCAACGTATCTCATTTCTATTCAACAACATACAAATAGTTCCATGATTTTGACTAAGTAATTATTGAATTTTTCTCCTCGAATTAATAGAAAAAATGGATTGATGGTGGTGCGATTCGACTCATTATCCAAGATAAATCTTGAACTGGGTGGATTATTCCTTTTTCTTAATATTAAATATGAGATTTCATTAAGTCAATTCTTAAGAAATATCTAACCAAACCATTTATACTTACTTTAACAAAAGAAGCATGCACATATTCGATAGGGGACATTTTTTTGTCTTGATACCAATTTAAGACTAAATAAGTCCTAACTAATTGAATACTTGTATCAGGAAATTCCTCGAATGGATTTTCCATTTCCAGAAGTAATTTTTTTCATTCATATGAATTAAACACAGTACCAGGGAATTTACAACACTCAAACATCCTACTCAATCAATTGTGCTAGATCCCTTTGATATTTCTAGAAAGAATATAATTAATAGCTTTAAGTTCAGAATTATCTCTTTCTTGGAACATATATTGAAGAAAAAGTTTTACTAAATTGATCCTATAAGCTATTTCATATCAAATTAGTGGTTGAACCAAGACACAACATAATATACTATATATAAATATGAATGGTAAGTATATTTGGTGTTATATTTATTTATTTTGTCTAAAATATGGAAATCAAGAGGTTTTTCAAATATTTTTCTTATATTATTTTTTTTTAGAAATTATCAACAAAAAACTAGTCTTACTCTTGCATATGCAAAGAGGTTATTTCCAAAATTGAACCTATGACCAACTAATCACCATGAACCAACTTCACTGTTGTGCCAAGGTTCGCCCTCTATTAAGAAATTATCAGTAAACATATAATATAATTTTCAAGAATTGTTGTTAGATGTACAATACCTATAAATACTTTTTTGTAGGCAACCTATAAATACTTCTTTAACTATAGAGAAAAAATATAGACAATCTATGGTACATTATATATAGGCTTAAATATGTTTTTAGTCCGTTAAATGTGAGTTATTTTATTTTCAGTCCTCCAAATTTAAAGTTGTTTTTTCCTAGTACCTGGAATATGTAAAATGTTCTTTTTAGTCATTGTGCAAAGTGTGAGCCAAATAGAAAATAAGATATTCATAATTTTAGACATTTTTTACTGTTAGAATTTGATTTTCTATTTTATATTTTAAGGTATGATTTCCTAGCAGTTTGAAACTGTCAAAATCAAATCAATAAAAAAAATTAAAGCATTTTCTAAAGTGATTAATGGATTTTAATTATTTTTCTGAGCTGATTATGACAAGTTTTAACAACTAGAAGCATACTTTAAAATATAAAATAGAAAAATCAAATTTTGGTAGTCAAAAGTTATCACGAAATGTGAATATTTTATTTCATGTTTGGTTTTGCACTATGCAGAATAACTAAAAAGAATAATTTATGGATTTTAAGGACTAAAAAAACACTTTTGAATTTGGAGGACTAATAAACAAATGACTCAAATTTGGAGGACTAAAAACATATTTAAATCTTATAAAACATATTTTAGGCTATAATGCGCTTTAATTTTTATGTTTTCAATTATATTCAGTTTGGCCCATTAGCTTTAAAAAGTTTATTTTAGTTTTTTATATTTTTAAAGTGAGTCAAATCCTTCAAAAATAATAGTTTTTTTTATATAAATTTAAACCCTTCTTTTTGTCTTATCGAAAGATGTAAGACTTGTCTTATTAAATCTAATAACTAGAAAATTATGTAATCTTAATGATGTTCAAATCAAAATGAATTTTAAATATGATGAAAATCATATGAAAAATGAGTCTTAGACTAATCGGATAATATTTTTTAATTTTTCAATTACTTGTTGGATTAATTTTTCACGTGATTTTAATCATGTTTTATGAGTCTTTTTGTTTGAAAATCAAGTATATTCTACCATTTTTATGTACGTAAATCTAATAGGATAAGTTTTCAATTAGTAAAAAAAGTTTTTAAAATCATCACGGCCCAACATAAAATGATCATTAAGAATTATTTTGACTTACTTTAAAAACATAAAAGATTAAATTTATTGAAAACATAAAACACTAATTAAAAGTGTATTTTAGCCCATATTTTATTTTTTCTTTGTCTATTTTGTTTGATCATTTTAAATATCTTAAAATTATTATTAGGTCATAAATTATTTATTTATTTTTTAGTGTATAATTTAGTATTTGATTATTAGAAGAAAAAATTGATTATTAATTCATGGCATATGCATGCGTGTTATAAATTAATACAAAATTTATTTCTTTAAGCAAAAATGTACTATAATGTGTTAACTATTAATATTTTTTTAATAAAAATGCTTTATCTTTCCCAAATTAATTTATATTTACTGAAATAATCTATTTCACATAAGAATAATTTGAAATTAAGTGCAAAGATCTCATTTAAATTTGCAATCAATTAATTATATACAGATTCTTCTATGAATCCAAAGACCAAAACATGATAACTATTATTAAAAAAAAACATGATAATTTTTTATTATTTTGATAAGTTTTTAGGAGCTTATAAGATTCTTTTTTACTGCTTATGAATTCATTTGACTTGTTTTCATAACTTATCTTAAGTAGCTTATTTTTGATAAGTTATTTGAAGTAACTTATAAAAAATAAGTTAGTTTATAAACTATTAGTTTTTTCTCTCAATTTAGTTTTTACTATTTTACTTGAAATTTCATTTTACCCTTCTATTAAAGTTTATTTAATTTAATTTTACTTTTCTAAAAAAAATGAAAAATTTAATTTTATCATTTTTTATTATACAGAATTTAAAAAATTATTATCCTACCTTTGACGTTAATAAATTATTAGAAATAAAATATAAATATTATAAATTTTAAATATATCTTTTTACGTCATTTAACATTTATCAATTAACTTATCAATTAATATTATCAAATATTAAATTAACTTATAAAATTTTAATTTACTTTTAATCTTTCAACTTCTAACTTATAAACTTTCAGCTAACTTATGAGCTAATCTTACCAATAATCAATTTGATAAAAAGAAAAGCTAATGTATATCTAATCATCCGAATTAGAAAAAATCACTTACCTTATTCAAAATCAATTCCTAAATAATGATAAAAAAAAATTCAATTCCTATATATACAACAATGTTATTATTTAGAAGAAAAATTTTACGTCACATGATAGTCTTATTTGTCTTTAAGTGAAAAAATTTCTTCAGAAAAATATAATTTTTGTTAAATATATTAAAATATCATATATTTATCTTTTCAAAATCCACATGCTATTTTCTTTATTAGTATTATTAATTATCAATATGGTGTGGAGGTTGTATTGTATCACTGTATGGTTGAGATGTATTTAAGGGCTAAAAAAATTTGATTATTATTCTAAATCATTGTAGCCCGCGCCTCAAAAACCATGGGCCCAGACCCAGACTCACTTGAAAAGCAAATTTCAAAAAAGAAGATAAGAGAGAGAAAATGAAACCATAACGCAAAACAGGTACCGGTTATTTTATAGAACTGTAACGAGTGCTGGTTTTGGATTTGATCCCAAAGTTAAAAATC